>NC_068981.1:107449774-107450437 GCF_001194135.2 Octopus bimaculoides
GAAATTGTTGACACCAAAAACATGTAGAATAGCAGCTTAGAATTAGAATGAAATCCTAACATTGCCCCCAAAATGACTTAGACTTATGGTTGTAAAGAACTGGATGATGAATGAGGCTGTAGAGGTATCTATATTGCAGAAAGTAAGGTACGTGGAAAGAAAGCTGCTTCATTGGGAACACACAAACACATGAGTATGCAGAATACATACATACAATCGTACACACATACATACATATATACATATGCACACACACATACATGCATGCATATGCATACATATATGTATGTGTATGCATACACACACTGACCCACACACATGCACACAAACAAACAAAAAGAATGCAGCTTGAATAACAGAATCAACAACTACTGAAAAGGTTGCAAGATGCAACAAAAAATTTAGAAAAATAAATAAATGAATGGAAATTTTACCGGTGAGTGTGTTAAATTATAAGGCACTAAAAGAGAATAACTGTCCTCAGACACAACAAAATATGCTTCGACACACAAACTCACATAAAGAATCTTGCAAACCAAATCCCCAAACGAAATTATAATTTTAAATTTTTGTAATACAAATATGTCAATGAAAATAAAGTTTAGTTGGTAGCGAAAATAGTACTGAATCTTTTGATATCCCATATGTCAAAATCGGCAACTC
>NC_068981.1:107450659-107464631 GCF_001194135.2 Octopus bimaculoides
ATATAGCCAAAAGTCACGCACCAAAACATTTGACATCTTATCTGTGTTATGTTATTATTCATATTGTTCATGTATACTCTTTTACTCTTTTACTTGTTTCAGTCATTTGACTGTGGCCATGCTGGAGCACCGCCTTTGGATGTATGTATGTATTCATCATTATTTTATTTATTTTATTCAATTTTAGAAAAATTGAAGCATATCTTTGTCAATTCCAGAGCTTATTGAACTTATTTTGTGCATGACTTTTGGCCCACCCTGTATACAGATTGTGTCTGCATATATATCATACCATATATATATATGCATGCATGGATAGATACACACACAAAGGATGATAAGAATTCAGTCAGTATTCTATTACTTCCTTATCAACATCCAATTAAAGCTGCAGTTGTTTTTGTTGATGGTGTGTAGCCGCCAGATCAGCCCTTATTTAACAGTCCTATAGTACACAGGCATTTGGCCAAATGAGGAGGTGCAGCCCATAGATCATAACTGCTTAGCCGAGGACCAAACTCTACATTCTGACATGCTGTAATAACTCTTTATGAGAGTAGTCTAAAATACACTGTATTTTCTCCAGTGTCCAATTTATTTCTATTCATCCAGAGATTCTGCTTGTATCAGAGTAGGTAATGTGAACTCAGAGTATGATAATTGTTGCTGCTTTGCATTTGGTAGTGGTGTGCATTCCAGTAGTGTTGGGACATGGAGACTACTGATGTTGCAGTTATTTCAGTGAGTATGAGCTAAGTGGGAGAGATGTTGTAGTTATACCATGTGTGTATATATGCTTAAAGGTAGCTTTTTGCTTTCATATAGTGACTGAAATTGTAGTACATTGAAGCTTGCTGCCTGAAGCAGAGAGCATTATAATCTTATTTCTGACAATGAGATTGGTTTTCAATATTAGACTCTTCTTTAATAGTCTTTTCTTTCTAATTTTCGACATTTGTTACAAATTTAAATGTCTCCAGGGTCAACTTTGCCTTTTGTCTTTAGAAAGTTGATAAAATAGTTATTAGTCAAGTTTTATTCATTCATTTTTGTTGGGTGAACAAGTTTGGAGGAAGAGCTGTGATTTTAGCTTTGCAAGCTGATATTGAACTAGTTAACATTATTCTTGAATAGTTTCAAGTTGGCAGCCAAGGGGAAAAAAACAAAAACATGCTACACAGCTAACATTTTGGGAAGAAAGAACTAAGAAAAGAGGTTGGTGAAATACCTTTCACAAAACAAACACTCATAGACTTTGCTGATGTCAAGTGCAACAATACTGTTTCCATCAAATTTCTCAAGGATAATGTAATCATTAAAAAAAAAGATATCCAAAGTGTTGGGGAGCATGCGTGTTAATGAGCATCTTCACTATAATTGGCAGGATCAGAGGGGTTGCTTTTCTTATTAATAAGACATACTGTAGCATTTCTAAAGATCAAGATAAATCCAAGAGAAAGGTTAAAAAGTTTGTTGAAGTGTAGCTTTGGAGTGCCTTGTTTGACAGTAATGGAAGGGTCAGGGCATGTGGCCTTGATCATTTGAAGCAACAGAAGATGTGTTTGCACTTGGCATGTATAAGGTGGTGAGATGGATACAGTAGAAAGGGATAGTTTTAGAGGAGATTTACCTTGTATGTGAATGTGAAGCTTGATGAAAAGTATTGCTTATAGAATCCTTATGGTTTGTGGAGATATAGATATAGTAGTTCTGAGGTAATGAACAAAATATTAGTCATTGACTAATAATATTTCAATTATTTCAGCAAGTATAGTAAACAACACTGGACATTTATGCATGAGCTTATCAGTGAACCAAATATCACATGTAAAGTAGTGATGGGAGAATTGTGAAGTAAATATACAATGATGAACACTGGGTGACATAGAAAACTAGAATTGTTGAGAGACTAAATTACTCAGCAATCATTATCAGCTAATAAATATCTATTTATGATCAATTTGGGTTGAAGAGGATTTAGAAAGATGATAACCCATATAGAATTGCAATGGAATTATGTCTCAAGACATTTGAACATTCTTCTTACAAGTGTTAATTGCATTATAAAATATCATCTAGCAACACAAAGTTAGAATTAATCAATAATTAGTAAAGATAATAGAAAAGACTGGCATTTGCTAACATTGTTATTAACAATTGGCCATATATTGTTAAATATTTAATAGACTAATGAAGCTACTTTTCATTTTAATGGTTAGAGCAGCAGAACAATCTCTCACAAATAATCAAAACTAAAAATTACAGATGAAAATACAGCTTTTTTTTTTACAAAAGATTTCTCATTACTTCATCATCATCATATAGGAATATAAATTAATCAAATATAATCATAAAATATTTTAAAATTTATATATAAAATTCTGTTCAAATATAAATACTTTTTTTCCTTTCTATAATATAATCTTAGAAAGTAAAATTTTGATCAAAGTAAAAACAAAATACACAAGTTTTGATTAGCGTGGTATCTCACTGAGTTTTAAGGAGAGGACCAAAATATGTGACATATTGCTCCACTCAAGAAGACATGTCTACCACAACTGAATTGATTAAGAAGGGCATCCATCTGTAGAAACCAAACCAAAACAGACTACGGAACCTGGTGCAGCCCCTGGCCTTGCTAGTTCCTACCAAGCTGACCAACCAATGCCAACATGAGAAATGGACATTGAATGATGATGATAAATAAAAACATACACACATACAGAAGAGATGTAGGATACAGGAGGCTCATCAGTTTGTCTTGTCCTTGACAAGACAATTCACTAGTATTGCTGTTAAGTATACTCTCTAAACTGGTTAATGTTAGGAAGGGCATCCAACTATAGAAAACATGCTAATGGGAGAGTGAGATAGATGTGGTCTCTCAACCATGTCTAGTAGAGCAGTAACTCTGATCAAATGTAACTTGACCTGTAATAAATAATCCAGCCAGAGCCAGCATGGAAAATAGACATATGAAGATGATGATAAATATATTGATAATATTTAGAGGTGACTGCCTCTAAATACTATGAATGCTCACATATGATACCATATTTTTCCATGCCAACATTACTTTGATATATGATGAAGCTAACAAACCTCACTGGTACTAACAAGTATGCTATTTTTATTAAAGAATAAAAGTTGTACCTCTTAAATCCACCACTCCATGATACCACAATTCCTATGATCCAACATGATTTGAATTTGTTTTAGACTTTACATTAGGAGCAAGCATGGTTGTGCAATTAAGAAGTTCTTTTCCTAACTGTGTGGTTTCAGGTTCAGCACCATTGTGCTTCACTTTGAGTGTCTTCATCTTTTGAGTGTCCCAGGCTAACCAAAGTGCTGTGAGTGGATTTGGTAGACAGAAACTCAAAGAAACTCATGTGTGTATGTATGCATGTTCACATACACACATGTTTGTCTGAATTTACATTTGCATAATATCACACAATACATACAGCAAGGTTTTAGTCTCTTTCTCCAGGCAATAAAGCATTCATTGGCTTTGTGCCTTCAAAGATATGTGAAATAAAAAGTCTCTTACTTGAAAATTTGATACGGGTTAGAGATAGGAAGGGTATCTGGCTGTAAAACAATACCTTGATAACATATTTATTTAATCCATACTATCATGGAAAAATGAATTACACAAGCAAAAATCCTGTTTGAAAGCCTTAGTTGCATTATTTCTTATTCTAAGCTTTCTTGTAACTTTGATAAAACATCAGTACATACATGTAGACTGAGATGGTAAAAATATGTTCACTAAGTGGCTTCCATTTGGAATGAATTTCTGGGTTTTTTTTTTTACTTTTTCTATGGTCTGATAATGATTAGGTCCCAAAGTTACCACATTTATTAAGTTGAATATATAATGGTATACAAGCTTATTTAGCATATAAACATATTTCATTACTTACTTAGTAGGTCTTCAGTGAGAACTTTATACATACAATGTTTAATTTTCTTAAGATCTATTAGGTTTCTTCTATCACATATAATTTTCAATTTATACATGTTCCACCATTTCAAATTACATTGTTTTTCTCACAATCAGAAATATTGATGTTCATCTTTAAAAGCTTAGGATGCTAAATACATTACTCTTTGCTTCCTCTGTCTCATTTCTATTTGGCTTGCAAGATGTAATAGTATTTCCAAACACTGTTCTGTTGTTAGATTATATGTGTATAATTTGCATCTATTCAATTGATTTGCATCAGGCTCATAAGAGAATCTTTCATTTTATTTATGATGGTAGATATTCATTCTACAAGATGTAGATGGTTTTGTTTAGTCCCAGGTCAACTTGTGAGAGCAAAGCTATGATCAAAAGCATTCAAGGCATTGACTATCTCATCTCTTTTTTGAGGATAACATTACCCAATGTATCATTTTCCAAGACAGTAGAATACGATCTGATGGAGAGCTGGTTCCATGAATGACCACATAGCAGTTCCATCAGTGATTCATTCTGCAAGATCATACATTTTAGGGATTTGAGGGAAATATTTTTCCTAATATTTAAAGGAATCTGATATCTTATTTCATAATATAACAACAATAGGATTTGTAATTTGGATCGATTATACTTATACACAGTTGGACAACTGAAGGATGTCTCATCTAAAAACTATCCAACACAAAACTCTAAGTAACAAACAAGTATGATACTGCATGTAACACTAGAAAATACTAAAGGTGAATTGGACCTCTCTGTTTTTTTAAACAATAGATTACTTCAGTTCAGTGTTGAGGTTAGTTCCTTTTTAGAATAATTACAAATTCCTCTATACTAGTAACAAGAAATCCACTTGTCTCATATATATAGCTTGTAATAAATCATTTTTTACATTCTTCCTTCCTTAAGGTTCTCAACACATAAATCCTACAAATAATTAAGAATATGCTAGAACCATTATTTCTGAGGTCAATACATCATTTCCATTAGTATTTTAGGATAGTATCTGAGTTTTATTCTTGGTGGCAATTTGTGTTGTTGCTAAGTGTCTAACAGACACAGTAGTTTCTTTGTTATTAAAATAGCTAGCAAGCACAAGCATAGCAAGGGTTTGTTGACAAGAGCTCCAACTAAAAGGTCTGTTTTGTTCATGTGACAGAACTGGTCCACAATTATACAACTACCAAATACGGAAGTCTCCTAGATAAGCTACAAGAATACTTCAGAAGTCTCTCATGAAATCACAGCATTAGTTGCAGTGCACAACTGGATTAAGTAGAGAACATCAGAGAGAACAGTTTGCCAAACTGAATAGGCAATCCACTTGACTTTAAAGATTTGTTTTTCAAGTTACTCCACTAAATCTCTCAGCTTATCCATTACCCTACAAGTTATAATTAGCGGTTCTACTACATGAAAACTTTTGTTACAGAAAAATTCATGCACTTCCTGTCTCATAAAATAGGCATACCAAAAATAGAAAGCAGCTGAGAGAGACAATGATTATTGATGCAGTTATATTTATAAAAGGAAACCTAGAATATTAATCCATAATATTAAGAAAATATCGATTGTTGTCAGTACTAGGAAGAGACCATTTGAAGTTGATATTTAGTAACCTTTATGAGATGTGTTTTATTAAGTTGATGAAAATTTTGATTTACATTCTACACATCCTTCACACAAACCAACCACTTGTGAGACATCCTCTATGGATAATGGTTTGGTTTCAGATCTTGAAAGACTGGAAAGAAGTAATCCCTGTATGGCATCATGAAGTTCAGCTAGAAAGTTTCAGCAAATTTCTTGTTAAAACTGTAATCAGGTTGAACTGTAAGGTAATTTTAAAAGGTCTTAAACCAATGTTTTCATTCTCAAGTTGTCATTGAGGAACTGGGACTGGCAACATGCCACTAGATCTTAGCTGAAGATCCATTATAAGTTGGTTAACTTACATAGAGTACTCATAATTTGGTTACATTAAGTGCAGGGTCTCTGAATAACTTTTAGGTAACTGTTGTGCAATAGAAAGATACTTGATCTTACAACAATCATTATTATCATCGTTTTAATGTCCACTTTTCCATGCTTGCACAAATCAGATGAAATTCTTTGAGGCAGATTTTCTATAGCCAGATACTCTTTCTGTTGCCAACCCCTCAACTGCTTCTAGATGAAGTAATATTCCTTCAAACTTGAACAGCACAATGACTGGACATGATTACATATTTGCATGGCGGTGATGGCTGTTTATGATTAAAGTGATGGCAAGACAAAGACACATACATATCTCAGACTTCTTCTAGTTTTAATTTACCAAATCTACTCACAAGGCTTTAGTCAGCTTGGGACTATAGTAGAAAGTACTTGCTCAAGGCGCTGTACAGCAAGACTGAACTCAAAGCCACATAGTCGCAAAGTAGTTTTCTTAACCACACAACATTATGACATTTATTCAATAGCACAAACTATGCAAATAACATCCATACAACAAAACTCAGCAAAACTTGTTAATCCAAGTGAATGACATCTGCCATCATCACAAGACTGCATACAATATGAGCCATAGAAAGTGATGAAGGTGAATCTGGTCTTTCTTTCTTTCTTTCATAATAGAATAATTTAATTCATTGTTTGGGTAAATTCATTTTAAGAATGACAAGTTCTTTCTCATTAGTAAGAACAAACCAACTGGTTCAATCCTTGTAGCTTACAGTAAATAATTTCCCCAACATACACCTTTTAAATCTGATAACTTTTCCAACATATGCTAGTAAAACTTTAACCAACACAACATTTGGAAAGTGAAAAATTAAAAAAGAAAAAATACAGGATTAAAACTGACACATCTATAGAACTACTTTGGAAATAACTAAACATATTTCAGCAAGTGTTACAAATTTAAATATATATACAAATCTGGGAAGTTTATGAATTGATCTTTCTGATTATTTACCCCTAACTAATTTCCTTGGACTCCAACAGAATGAAATATTTCATATAAGCTGATAGTGCCCTTTACTGCAAAAAGCAGATATATCGGATCTAGTTCAAAACAGGGGTATCAGTATTTTCTTAACGAAACACTAACGAAACACTTTGAAAGTTGGGACACTGGTAGAATGTGTCATATAAAACATCTTTTACTCTTAGTCTTCTTAACAAAAAAACGTACATCGCAAGCTATTCCATGTTAAAGTTGTTGTGTTTCTGTAATTTCAACCAATCACTGACGTCTATTCAGCTGTATAGAGTTACTGCTGGCCGGTCATAAAAATGTTATTCCCTGTGACATATTTCATCCGGTTTAATCGTAATTTATACGCATATATTATTTATATAATATATTACGCTGTGCGTATCTATGTGTGTAACAATTTTAGAGTTTGGATTCTAGAGTTAAGGTTAGTTTTAGGGTTAGGGTTAACAGTCTAGTTAGGGTTAGGGTTAGGGGATTAATACGATATACACCGTTACAGTGCTGTTTTCAACTGAATAGACGTCAGTGATTAGTAGAAATTATCGAAATAAGACAATTTTTTACATGAAATAAATTCGAATACAAAAATTTTTTCCTGTTCTATAACACAAAATAGATAAGTATACAAAGTTTGAAAGTCTTTCGGTACCAAAAACACAACATAAAACATAAATGAAAACTGGTGCCCCTGTTTTGAACAAGATCCGATATATCCACTTAAAATTTCATTACCCTTAAGTGTTTTATATACCAATCATCTTTTTTTTTTTTTTTGTTACAGAATGTCATGTTTGAAACTAATTTCTGTTGAGATATATCAAGTTTATTGAGGCAATGTGACTTGCAGAAGATACCAATTCTATTTCATGGTAGATATTAAACAACATTACTAGAATCACAATGAAATTTAATTTTGTAATTAAAGGGTTAAAGCTCACTCAGGTGTTATAAAAATGTAGTACTAAAAAAAAAACATACCTGTTGTAGTATATGGTGCCCGGTAACATTTGTCATGTTTGATTTTAATCTATCTTCAAGATTACTTCCCCATTTTGAAATTCTGGAAATAAAATAAACAGAGTGGGATTAATGTTTTGCATCAGCAGAATACATGTGGAAAGATATGAAATTTTAAGAAGTGTTTGTCTCAGTCTGTCTGATGGCCACGGAGAACATATAGGCATAACAAACGTAACAAATCACATGAAACAAGTAAGTTCCAATTATGTAATGGAAGTAATGTATGTAAGATTTCTATCTCAGCCAATACAAGGTTATTTTTGTTTTCCACTTTTTAAATTTTTCAATTAACTGCATAACAAAACTTTACACACAATTAAAGTACATAGCAAAAAAAGTTAGTTATGTGGAAAGGTGGAGCTCTTACAAGTCTCTCTTGTTGTCATAATTAATTTTATACATATACAGATAATTGTTAGGTTTTTATTACTAAATTTTTCATGTAATACATTTTTAGAAATATTATATTTAGGACTGCATTATTCTACACACCCATTCTTTTTTCCTTTAAGATGATGGGTGCAATCTGAGGGAGATTTGGTTGCTATTTCAAATAGGTGAAGTAACTGCATGGAGATCCCCTCACTGTATTGAGTGACATATATTTACAAGAATGTATGTGTGTGTGAGTGTGCATCTGTGTGTAAGAATATGCATATGTATAAGAGTGTGTGTATGCATGAGTGCATGTGTTTGAGTGTGTATGCATGAATGCATGTATACTTGAGTGTATGCATGTGTGCATATGAATGTGTATATATGTGCATAAGTGTGCAAAAATATGCACACAAAAATGCATGTATGTATGCTATACTGTGTGTGTATATATAAATGCCTATACATACAGAAGATATTAATGTGTATGTGTATATTTTTGCATAGTAGACTTAATCTACCACCCAGTTCAACAACACCACCTGTATATTTTGAAGTGTTTTTATTATAAGTTTTTCACAATCTTTATCATTCCTCAAGTCACAACCAAAACCAATATTATGCAACCAATACCACAAAATAACCTAGCCAACATCTAACACAAACAAAATCACTGTAACAGTGACTCAAAATTATCCCCACCATTACTAAAATAATGAGAATCAAAATTATGGGCATTAAACCAGCAGTTCTCGAACTAAAAAATACCAGGCTCCCTCAAAAAATACAGAAGTGAAATAGTTTTGACACACTCTCCTCACTTCATTAATGAGACTAAATAGTTTGCATCCATATAATTTATTTTACCCCACCATGGTGTTGGACAAGTTTAAGATGTTAGAAACTATCTTCATTTGATTAAACATGACAATTTGTCTGTGTCCTTTTCAATCCTCACAGGCTTCCCTATGAGAAATTCTGGTTTTAACAATCGAGGAAGAAAAGTAAAGAAAGATGAATAGTGTGATAAAGTGTTTAAATATGCTGAGTAATTAATTGTTTCTACTATAGGCACAAGGTCTGAAATTTGGGAGACGGGAGTAGTCAATAACATTGAATTTAGTGCTGAACATATTTATTTTATCAACCCTGAAAGGATGAAAGGTAAAGTCAACCTTGGTGGATTTTGAACTCAGAGTGTAATGAGTCAGAAGAAATGCTGTTAAGCATTTTATTCAATGTTGCTACATGTCCATACTTACAGATAAGCAATAAAACCTACAAAGTTACAACAAATAATAACCTTTGCAATCTCTAAATAGCAAGCTCACATTGCGAGAACTACATCTATTTATGCTTTCTCTTCAAAGCCAGAAACTACTTCAGCTGATATTAGTTGCTGACTCTCTGCAAAGCTTACATGGTTACTGATTACATTGGATTGCTGATAATATACCTGGAATGGTATTGCTGCTGCTGCACACAGACATAAAAAGACTGATAAGTAAAGACTCACTACAACTATTCCTTTAAACTAATAAGCTGTGTACCACTTCTGCCAAAGTCCAGGCAGAAGACTGCACCAGACTTTCGTGTCTGTTTTGGCAAGGTTTTTACAACTGGATGTCCTTCCTAACACCAATCACCTAACAGAGTGGACCGAGTACTTTTTATGTGGTACAAGCTCAGGTGAGGTCAGTTTGGCATGGTTTTCACAGGTGGCTGCCCTTCTGAATACCAACCACTTTATAGTGCGGACTGGCAGGTTCACTAAGTAACTTGCAAAACAAAGATCTTTTGAGAGATGTGGCATTGGAGGAGGTGATCTTGTGTTAAATGATGAAGGTTAGAGTGTGACAAAGAGACAGAAACAGGTATCTTGCTGTAGAAGAGGTACATGATTACCTGGCCAAAGAGAGAGAGAGAACAAAAAAAACCCCCACCCTTCTAAATCCCCATGAATTTCCACACCACCACAAAACCTACCATAGCCACATGCATCAATGACATTACACTCACATTCTTCCATCGCATTCCAGATACCATTGCACAACTACTACAACACTACAAAAATTATCTAGAATCCTGGTTCCATAACAACAGACTTCTATTCATCCAGTCTCTATTCATCCCAGAAACATCAAATGCAGCCAAAAATATATACATACTACATACATAAGGACAAAAATACTAGAAGTTATATATAACCCTGCCACACACACACACATATACACGCATTCATAAACAAATAGAAAATGTAATAATGAAATCGGGATGATGCGTAAACATACATAGATCAATCACAGGTGTCACATTTGACCAACAGAAAGAATCAACATTAATGGCATACAAACAATACATTAGATCCACCATGAACTATACCAGTTCTATCTATACCTCTAATCTTATCTTGACAAACTACAATAAACTAGAAAGTACAGTAACCAGTGCACAAGGCAACATCCAAAGTAGTACATGATTACAGACCGCATTTTTACATATATCATGCATAAACATGGTAATAATGGACCTCCACTGATTCTTGTACTACACACAACTTATTAGACAGGGTTATTTGATAAAGCCATTGAGTATCTTCTCTCTATTTCTTGGGTTCCTTCCTTCCAATTTCCCAGTTGTCACTAAGTGTTCAAGGCTTTGTTTTCTCATATCATATCCAATGAACTTTGCCTATTCTCTACTTAAAAAGCTATCTGGTAGTTTCTGCCTATCTAAAGAATAACATTTCTGCAACATTGATAAGCTTCTGTACTTGGTGATGTTCATGCAACCATATGTAAGGATTTCTACACTTCCAGGATTCTTTTCTTCAATCTTACTGACAGCTGTTTATTTCACAATATATGTCTGACGTCACTTGGCCCTTGATGCTTTTTCCATCAGATGTAATGATGATTTCCAAATATTTAAAAGCTATCAACTTGCTCCAAGACAGTTCAATTTTTATGTTGGAAATTGATAGAACTATCTTTGAGATTGTCAGGATTTTTTTTTGTTTGGTTTTCTTTTTTTTTTTTAGGTTTCTATAACAGAAACTCCTCTTTTTACTCATTAATACTACACTAGTACTAACTAATGTTTGTACTAGTGTACCAGTTGTTATAAGGACAATCTCTTCTGCATAATGGACAATGAGGAGGTTTTGTCATATTTGTATACTTGGTAGATGTTCAATAGGTTACATAATTATTTCATTATATAATGAAAACAGGCCTGATGGTACCACACACACTTGTCATACATCTTTCTTGGTCTTCTCTTACTGCCCTTGTTTGTTTAGAATTTTAATTGTTCTTGTGTGTTGCTAAGATGTCTTCCTGATTATTCACAAGGCCTTTCTATCTAGATTTGCTTTTGTGTAAACAATGAAATTGGTATAGATCTTGTACTTTCATTGCTCTTTCAATGAGGTTTCTTAAAATGTACAAAGCATTGGCTGTTCCATTTCCCCTCCACAAATCTACATTGTATTTCTGATACCTTGGACTCTTTATCTGGATCTGAGCATCAGTACTTATAATAAGACTCTTGTGGTGTAGCTCATAAAACTAATTGTTCAGTGTAGATCACGTTCTATTGCTTCAGGTTTTTTAGGGAGTGCTACAAAAATTGATTTGAATATTTATTCAGAAATTTCTCCTGTTTCATAAATATTGCTGAGCAGGATTGTTATTTTCAAAGACTTCCAAAGTCATCTAGTACCACAATCATCTCTGTAAGTATATCATGTAGCCCAAATGCTTTCTCACATTTCATCCCTTTTAGTACATGTCTAATTTCTATCGTTAATATTGATGATCCATCATAATTAGTTTGTATCTGCAAGACCATCTTTCAAGAATTTTTTCCAGTTTTAGATCTCCTTTCTTTGATTTTAAACATTTTGTAGATGAGCACATTTATATCCCTTTTAGTTGTTTGACTTATTCATGTGAATACTTGTGGAATAGTTTGTAAATGTTATCACATTCCTTGTTCTGTCACTGTTCCTTTGCCTCATTACATTTTCTTTCTATTTCAGTTTATTATTGCAACAAGGCTTCCACCACAACAATCACTACAAATTCATGGAAACTAGCTACAAACACCCAAACCCAAATGCAATACAGCATCCTAAACACACTATCTTGCCTAGTCAACCAAGACAAACATAAAACACATACATACATGACATAGCTGAACAGTCCCCCAAGACTGCTAATGTGAAAACCACACACATTACAGCAAGGAAAAAATAACCATCATATTCTAATCAAGTCCACCTGCACACCTCCATTGTGGTTACAACTATAATCTGTCAGTGATGTATGCATAAAGACTGGATAGTGGAGAGCATGCAACAAGTGCAAACTCACACTGCTTGATATATGATTAACTACAGCAGGTTGGAGTGTGCAGTATGGCCCTCAGATAGGCAAAGATTTGTGTAGTTAACTAGGAAGAACAAACAGGTCGCATTTCATCATTCCACCAAGGAGTGGAACGACAAAGGGCTGCTCAATCAGAGTGGATCTGGGGCTCCATAACACACAACATCATAATGAAAGAAGTTTGAGGAAGCAAGCAATTGAAATACAAAAATTGAATATAAAAAATATTTATTTTCATATAAGAGATAGTCTGTTCCAGTCAACATATAAATTTGAAGTCAGCAGAGATATAATGAAGTAATATAAACCATATGATAAGATGACGAGATAAACAAGGAAATAATTAAAACCTGGAAGGAAAACTTATGTGTAGCCTTTATACAAGAGGCAATGCATATAACACAAGTCTCTTTATTAGGGGAATATTAAAACTACTGCAAATGTTGAAAGAGCAACAGAATGAGACAATCAAAAGTGATAAATTGACAGAACAGCAGGAGGTCAAGTAAGAATACAATTGAGAAAATTATAATAATGTAGATACGGAAGCAAAGGAAAGAGTTTGTAAGGATGAGAACAATGTATAAGAGTTGTTTGAAAAGTATCTGCTTTAATAGTATTGCGAAATGAAGCAGGAGTAGCCATTTTCCAGGAGATAATCATTAATTAATATCAAACCAACAACACCATAATTATTTTTCTCATGAAGTACGAGAAATTTTAATGAAAATAGTATTTATTATGATGTACAATTTTGTTCCTAACATTTGAAATTAATGATAAAAGATTAAAACAAGAGAATAACAATAACTAGTTATTCCTTGGATGCAGTATATACAACAAAATACTATCATTCTAGTTAAATTTTGAAAGCATCCAGAAATAAACCAGAAGGGGATGGAGACAGATGTAAATTTGCTCAAAGGAAAGTGAGAATCCCTTAAAAGCTTCACATTTCCTTTCACAGAATAATTATAAGTAAAATCAAAGTGGTCAAGTAAAATCAAAAATAGTCAAGCAAAATCAAAAATCAAAAATCACAATCAGAATCTCAATCAAATCGAAATCAAAATGGAAATTGTAGTTGTGGCCAATGCCAGTGCCACCTGACTGGCTCCCGTGGCTGGTGGCACACAATAAGCACCATTCATGCATGGGTCACTGCCAGTGCCACTTTACTGGCTCCCCATGTCAGTGGCACGTAAAAAGTGCCATCCAAATGTGGTCAATGCCACA
>NC_068981.1:107464662-107476499 GCF_001194135.2 Octopus bimaculoides
CAACATCCGAATGATGCCAGTTACACCTCATGCCAGTAGCACGTAAAAAGCACCCATTATACTCTCAGAGTGGTTGGCGTTAGGAGGGGCATCCAACTGTAGAAACCTTGCCAGATCAGATTGGAGTCTGGTGCAGCCTCTTGGCTTGCCAGTCCCTAGTCAAACTGTCCAACCCATGCCAGCATGGAAAATGGACGTTAAACAATGATGATGCTGAAAATGCAACAGACAATATACAAAATAACCTCTATAACTTGGAGAAACATTAACCCTTTAGCATTAAAACCAACCATATCTGGCCAAAATATTCTACCTAGCTATATCTAGCCTCTCACTCCTACTCTACAATATCATTCTGAAAATAAACAACCACATCATTGTAATCTCAAAGCCACATAAAAACAATTTGAATAAGCAATACATGTAACAGAGTAATCTGAATACTAAAGGGTTAATACTGTACAACTGTCAAACAATTATCGTTTTATGACTAAAACTTTGGAGTAAGTATACTTTGCAGTTAGTTCAGTCAACTAACATTGTATAGATCAGTGTTTATTGACACTGTAGCCAAATCTTACTTGAACCTCTAAGATATAACTTATATTCAAGTATATTGACAATTTTTATGAGGAATCACCAATATAAAGTTTGGTGACAAGTGACAATTGTAAGACAAAGACATACACAGGATTTGAAATGTTGCAATATAAAAGCACAGTAAGTTGTTACCTTATCCTTGTACAGAAATATGAAAATCATGTCATTAAAGAAGTATTTAAAAAATAGTAAATTCTTTCAAACAGAATTATTTACAAGTTATTTTTCTGGACTATTATTATTTATTTGGATTATTTGTTATTTTTTAAATAAATCTTTTTAAATCAGTGTTAATGCTTTAATTTTATAATCAACTGTTGCCAAAAATATTTTAGATAATTAATATTTTCTTTCTCTGAGGTGAAAATTATTTTGGAACAAAATTTCGAGAAATTCACTTTTATTAATAAGGAAACCAAATGGCAGAAAATTTTATAGGGATTTCAAGTATAAATTCATGGATGCTGAGAGTTAGAGTAAACATGTATGTTAGATAGAGTGGGTAAGGAAATGAAAATACTGTGTATTGCAATAGAAGTTGTAGACCATAAACTATTATTCAAATCAAAATTTAGATAGGCATTAGGAAGGGCATTAAGCCATAAAAACCAATCCAAATCAGACAGGAACATACTACAGCTCTCCAGCTTGCCAGCTCTGGTCAAACTGTCCAATCCTTGCTAGCATGGAAAATGGACATTAAATGATGATGATGACGATGGTGATGATGATGATAAAAGAGTCTGATCAACCTTTAACCTAGAATTTACAGGTGTAAGCAGATGAAATAATTCCAAGTATACAAAATAATTTAATATCAATGACTGACAGGTTAGCATCATCAGTTCATACAAGAATTATTCCAAGGTGGAAGGATGGAAAGATGCATGAATGCAACATTAGAACTAATATACTGAATGAAAAGATATTTAAAATGATAACTAATGAGAATGCAGTTTCTAAATGAGAATGAGAGAATAGATTCCACATTTCTTCAGTGACATTAATATGAATGAAGCTTTTGGTAAAAAATATTTATCCATATTTTCTTGTAATAGGCTTTTTAAAATTTTGGTGAGTGCTCATATATTTTGGTGAAATTAGTAGATAAATCCTGTTACTTAAGTAATATGGCTAATGCTGCAAGTAAATCAGACAAAAGTATAGTTGCTCAAATGGAAATTAAGTGGATGATGTTCAAAGAATTGTTACTTGAATTAAAAGAAAAAGAGAAAAAAGCATTTCTCTATCTATAAATGATTTGGCAATATGAGATGGTAAAAAGCATTGATCTGTATGTCAATGAAATATTAGTAGTGAATGTAGAACTGTAGTGATTGACAGGAATGAGTACAGTCCAATGAATAATGTGAATTTAGAAGAAAGGCTGATAGCAAATTATTTGAAAAGTGAATGAGCATCAAAAAGCACCACAAATATATTCAACAGATGACCCAACTGGTCTGTACATTTAATTTGAATGGAAGATCAAAATGAGAAGGAAAGTACCAAAAGTTGACACTGATAAAATTGGGCCAAGTAAAACTTATGGAGAGGTCAATTCAGATGTACAGAACATTGAGTCTCACAGCAAAATGACATCTAATTGAAACATGGTGATAAGCTGTACAACAGACTTTGCTAACATTCACCAATATGGAGAAATATGTACAGTAATAATACATTAAATGTACTTCCAAAACTGACCTCGCCTGTGCTTGTGCCACATAAAAATCACTTAGTCCATTCTGCTGAGAGGCTGGTGTTAGGAAGGGCATTCAGCTGTAAAAATCCTGTCAAAACAGTTACAGCAATCTAGTGCAGGCTTCTGCCTGGCCAGCTCTTGTCAAACCATCCCACCCATGCCAGCATGGACGGCAGACGTTAAATGACGATGATGATGACTTTGAAGTTCAATTCTCTCTCCTATACTATTTTTGTTCTACATAAAAGATCTATTTACTGTCATCTCTAACTATACAAACATATACAATCTCAAATTACTGTCTCCACCATATCCCTCCTTCATCTTACAAAACTTTCAAATACATACACAGTTGCAACACATCTCACCAAGTATGCACCTTTTCCCTATAATGAGAACTCAACATCAACCTCCTTAAGCAAAAGAAAACCATAAGGCTATGTAATTACTGTTCAACTTTTTGTCTCCTGAAGGTTCACACAGGCAAGAAACTGAGTAGGGATGATATGAATCATCAGTTCCAAACAAAAGATATACTCTACTGCATGTATTGTGTACAGTACTTACTCTCCTATTTGTTTACCTAAAAAAGTATTACATATACACAACAGTGATTAACTGTAACCTATGAGCCTTGGATTTCTCTCTTTCCTCATCTTTTAAACAAAGAACAATTAACAATCAGGTAAACAATTCTGTGGCTCTACAAGACAGTGATCAAGCATGGCTTTACAAACTGAAGAACTAAACAGAAAATAACTAAAGAACTACAGGAATTCCTTGCTTTACAGAAGTAATGTGTTTCTGAAAATCTGGTTGTAACGAAAACTTAATTTTCCTATTGATTTTCATATTATCAAAAAAGTTTGTGTTTTGTGTTCATATGGACTTTTTCAAAAAGGTTAAAAAAAAAAAGAACAAGAAAACAACAGAACAAGCAACATAATCACCTTTATATATGAAAATAACTATTTCCAAAGACACACAGTACAATATAGAAGCATAAAAACACAAAAACATTTCAAGAGGAATAAATTAGGGAAATGATAAGAATATTGTAAACAGTGTACTAAGTAGTGGTGGTAGTGGAATGGGCATTACTAGGAGGACAAAATCTACAATCATGAAGTTCATTTACATTCATTCACAAACATCAATTCATTATCACAAACACTGAGGAGTGAAGAACTTATCCAAGGTCGTTTGTTGTTTATGATGCATCATCTCTTTGTACAGCCCAGTATAGGAACTGAGTCCATTGTAAACTACTCTTGTAATTTTTAAGCTACATTCATCATTAGGATCGTTATTAACTAAAACTGCAGCCTTCCTCTGTAAATGTCAACTCTATAGCAACAATATTTATTGTCGATTTAAGTGGTGTAGATGGAACTTCCATTGTCTCATCTGTATTCTCAGCTTGGTCTTTTTCCAACTGCATCAGCTCCTCATTAGATAAACTTTCTCTCTGAGGTACTAGAAGCACAACCACATCATCCTCTATGACTTCTACAAATCCTATATCCTTTACAAGTGTCACAATAACTTTTCAAATTTGACGGAGACTTTCTGCAAGAGGAAAGCTTATAATGTTACAGACACAGTCTGACCAAATACTTTTCCAAGCACTATTCAAAGCTGAAGGTTTCATTTCATCCCATGATTTAGCTATATTATCCACAGCATCCACTATGTTGAATTTCTTCCAGAAATCTCTAACTGTAGATTTATCCTCCCTGACAATTGCTTTGATAAGTTGTTTGAAAGTTCTCCTCATATAATAGGCCTTGAAGTTAGCTATCACACCTTAATCCACTGGCTAGAGCAAAGAAGTTGTATTCTTGAGGATATATTCTACTCTCACATTATCAGAAAAGTCAAGTTCACTGGGTGACTGGGTGCATTGTCTAAAAGAAGCAATATTTTGTTAGAAATATAGCTGGTATTATACCTTTCCACCACAGGACAAAAACCATTTGTAAACCATTCTTTGAAAAGGCTCAGTCATCCATGCCTTCTTATTTGAATGCCAAATCAGAGATAGATTAAACTTTGTGTAATCCTTGAAAGCCCTTAGATTTTTGGAGTGATACACATGTAGGGGCTTTTATTTCATATCACCAGCAGCACTTCCTCCCAAAAGAAGTATCAGACAATTTTTGGAAGATTTAAACCCAGATTTTGACTTTTACTCTCAAGAAATAAGGGTTCTAGCAGGCATGCAGTCTCACCAAAATGGTACACTTGTACACTTGTGTGTAGGCCCATTTAGCAATCATTTTCTTCAACTATCCAGGATAACTGGTAGCAGCCTCTGTATCAGTACTCTCAGTTTCACCAGTCCTTTTCTGCAAATCATCATAAAAACTTTTGGCTCTTTTTTGAATTACCATTGTCCTTATTGACCCATTATGCCGATTCTGGTCCTCAATCCATACATTCAAGAGTCGGTCCATTTTAAGCTTTACATTAAATCTAAAGAAAAATAAGGCCTGTGCAGTTAATGGAGTAGCTCCTCAAACATTTGACATAATTTTCTCTCTGTTGTCACATATTGTTGCCACTGTAGACATTGCAAATTTATTGTTTTGGTAATATAACTTAGTGTTATTTCTGCATCAAGTCTCTTTAAACATCAAGTTTAATCCCTTTGTGATTCTTTTTATCACTATTGCCTTCAGACCTATTTCATAACTTCTTTCCAGAGATCTTAAATTGAAGGCAAATCCAACAGCAGAAGTTATTAATTATCCACAACTAATATGTAAAAAAAAAAAATTGGCTGAGGAAAGATTTGCTTTGTGAGAGCAGAAAATTGTCTTATTCCTATGGATGTAATTATGAAAATGAGATAAAAAGATGAAGTAGCGAGGAAAAGAAAGTACTATATGATTGCACTCAGCTGTAGGGTCACCAGATTTTATAAGCAATTCACCCCTTGCACTTCTGACTTAAGACATAAATACACACACTCACATATATATGCACACAGACTGGCATTCCATCAGTTATAAGAGTTCCAGTTGATCTGATCAATGGAACACTCTGCTCATGAAATTAACATGCCAGTGACAGCACACCACAGACAAGCATAACTTTAACACAGTTCTCAGGAAGATTCAGTGTGTGACAGAATGTAACAAGGCTGACCATTTGAAATAAAGGTACTACTAATTTTTGCCTGCTGAGTGGACAGGAGCAATATGAAATAAAGTGTTTTGCTTAAGGACACAACATGCAGCCAGGAACTGAACATATGATTCCAAGGTCAAGAGCCAAATATCCTAAACACTAAGCCACACACATAAGTACACTCACACTCAAATGTGCTGGTATACATGCTGATATTTGTTGTAGCTAGTTGGATTCAAAAGTGGGTGGGTTGATAATAGTGATGATGTGGGTTACATTGGTTCAGATGTTTGTGATGGTGGGTAGGTATTGTTGTTGCTGTGGTGGTGGTCATATTGTTCATGCTAATTGTATTGCTGTGGCTGTTTAGTATCAAGTTGATCCTCATAGACTTAAGATTGAAGACATTTCATTCAACTTTTAAAATACACTAAGATATCACATTATGTGTTTTTATTTTAAATGAATTTGCTTATCTACTTCAAACTATATAGCTGTTGGAGGTTGTGTTCATGCTGATGATAGAAATACATACATACATACATACAGATTCATGTGTGTGTGTGTATTATGTACATTTATATATATGTATGTATGTATGTATGTATGTATGTTTGCATGTACATATGTATGTTTAACATGATGGTAGTTTTTCAAATCATTAACTATATAATTTGTTCTTAACTAAAACACAGGTGGTCACTGAGCTAAAAGAAAGTGTAGTTAAATTATTAATTTAAAACTACGCAATATGACTTTCTGTAAGAACAAAATTATAGACTGTATCTGGAACTTAATGGTAATATTTTACAATTTTCATAAGTGTAAAATCTTGTAACCTGAGGTAACCATAACTGTGTGTGTGTTTGAGAGAGAGAGGGAGAGAGAGAGAGAGGGAAAGAGAGAGAGAAAGAGAGTCTTTTGCTCCACACTCCAATAATGTTAAAAAGACTATGGTGATTGATGATCTTTTCCTTGTCTAATAAACTTAATTTCAAATAGGCTGAAATGTCTCAAATTCTTAAGTGTCCTAAGTTTATTTGTGCAATTGGAGTAAAAGCTGAAGAATGGTAGTGTTTCACTGAAAATAAGTTCTCTAAATAACCTAACTTGTTGGGGAGTAGAGGGATAGTGTAGGAACTAGAACCCCATAGTCAAGCAGTATGGTAAATGCCTTAGCAGCAAGATGTTGCACAGTAATAACCAGGCAGTAACAAAAGTGTATTCCTAATAGAGGAATGGAGATAAATCTTTGAGCAGAATATGATGAGGTACACAAGTGTAAAGCAATGTAGGTGAAACTCACTTGTGATTCACAATCAATTTTCACTAATTGTGTAATTAACTCCCTTATAATGACATTTGTTAAAAATCAAGTCATTGTGTATGAGAGCATCACTCATAATTATTTGAGCAATTATAAATGCTAAATGAAAACACTTTGCAAAATGAAAGAGAAATAGAGAAATCAAAACAAGTGGGATACATGCTATTACAGGGGTCACTGACTCATGTCAGCTGAGATAAATAGAGGAGACTAATAAGGATTTTGTACATGTTTAACACCAGATCAGCCTTGATCAAACAAACCTATTTTTGAGATGGTAAAGTGTGATTTGTGGTCAGAATTGACTGAAAATTGCAGAAGGTCAAATGATTAGGTTGAAACTTTCTTGTTGGATCATGAATGATAGAAATAGTTAGAAATAAAAATACCAAAATATTGGTTGGTTTTTTAAAAGCAACTAATACTGAAGAGCATTTTAAATAACTGTAATACATTCTTTATTGATACTTATTGATATGATATAACATTCCTCATGAATTACTCTAATTTATATCCATGTCACATAATAAATGTCATGTTTAAATCCAGGAGTTTTTCATTGAAGTATGTAACGAGTTGTTTACATTTTCAGCAAATTAATTGCCATTTTTAATTCTCAATGACTATGCAAGTTTGTTGAAAAGTTCACAGGCTGATCAATATACTCTTCAGGAATGTGAACGAACGAGGTTTATTTTTCAACATAGTTTCTCTTGCAGCCCACACACTTCTTACATCAGTGTTGCAGTGCTTAGATTCCATCGTCTCTGTCTCTGGCTCAAAGTGACAAACCCAACACTATCCTGGGTTAGGAAATGTGCAAGGAAGCCAGCTGGATCTGCCTCAAATAATGTCAGATTTCCCCATTATGTGATCAGCCTGGTGTGCTTTTGACCAAGTGTTACAAGTTCATAGAGCAGAATATTCTCAACTCTTTTACAGGATATGCTAATAGCATTGGCTATTTGATTTACAGTCATTCATTTATCATGTTCATGTATTCCATGGTGTAGTCAATCAAAGTGATGAACAGGCTATAACTGTTACTTAGTTTTTCATTCATCTGAGGTTGATAAAACAAGTCAACTCTTTAAGCACTTATACACTTAAAAAGAATCAGTTTCACATTTCATCCTTACAAATCAAGTTCTGTATTCATTTGACATTACTTCTTCATATAATTTGTGGCTTTGAGCTAAAGAAATCAGTACTAGGAACTAGAGAGTGGGGATTGAGGCAATGTATGCCCCTCTCCTATGAAAACCATCTATTTACTAAAGGAAGCTGCTATAACAACAAGATATTATTTTTTTAATAAAGGAAGCATAACATGGTAATATTTGAAAGATAATATTTTATTCTTTTTTTTACTGTAATTTCTTAAAATACTGTCACAACTTAATTAGAATAAATCATTATAGAATATAGTAAACACTAGCTAATAAACACTAATTACTTAACAATTGATACAAATATATATAAAATATATATAAAAAATGTCTATACATTCAAATAATAAATGTTTATAATTGAGATGCAAATGAATTTATCTAACTGAGGATATCATGAATTGTTTACTTTCAGTACAACATCGAGACATTCAAGATCCAAAATATTACATCAGAGAAATAAATAAAATAAAATTCAAAATCAGTGCTAATTAATGCTAATTACTTTGCAAACATTGTAACTCCTATTAGCCAGAAAATGAGAAGTCAGGTCATTCAATGAAACATTGATGTGAAGTTTTCGGGAACTTTTCACAACAGGTGCCACATAAAAAGCACCTAGTGCACTCTGTAGAGGAGTTGGCATTTGGAAGGGCATCCAGCCATAGAAACCAAGCTAGAACAGACTATGGAACCTGGTGCAAACTCTGGCCTTGCCAATTCCTGTCAAACCATCCAACTCATGCCAGCATGGAAAACAGATGTTAAATGTTGATGATAAGATATATTAGAAATGGTTACATTATGAAAACAAATAAATAAAGAAAAAGCTTTAAATCATACTCTTTTCTTCTTTGAAAACAGGCAAAAATTAAATGTCTGAATGTAGTTAAAGAAAATATTGACTAAACTGTCCTGAAAAGTAAACATTGCAAGTCAAGTATTGATTATCTTAATGGTTTTATTAAATAATAGTATCATTTTTTTACTTTATATGGCATTCATATCAGTTTTATCAGTTACTATTATTTGCAAACTAAATGCATAGCTTGTTTAAAAGGCATATTGTCTACTCAAATGTGTTTACCTTTTCTAATTTTTCTCATAAGAATGTTTAAAAAAAAAGCAATATAAATATGAAGAGAATCAACGGATTTCTTCTACACACTTTACTGTTTTACTCACCATTGACCAAACTGATTTCTTGTCTGGTATAATTTTTCTACTTTTTTCTTTTTCTTTGAGTGAATAATTCCCACAACATTCACATTACTTAACGTTAATCTAAGATACATATGATATTTATAAAGTCCATTCATTGAGTATTCCTTATAACATGACATGGTAATGAAAGCAGCCTATCCACACTTTCCTTCTGTTAGCTTTACAAAAATCACTTAGCATACAATCATGGCGGCTGTTAATCACAGTGAATGAGCAAAAATATATTTTAATAAAAACCTATGCACAGGCAATAATTCTGAAACTGGCGGTGTTGCTATAATTTTAGAAAATAAATGGATATAAAAAAAGAATTGACAGTGTTTAGGTTATAACTGACATGAGAGAAGATAAGCATATGAAATTTTTAAAAGAGCAATGTTGAAGGTGGGTGATAAAGATATTGTTATTGTAGTAGAGGATTTTTAATAGCTACACTTAAAGGCACCAAATTAAATACATCAGAGAGACTGATGGTCATGTCTAGAGCTAATGGAATCTAGATAGGTGAGATGGCTGAGTGGCTGCTGGCATTTCACTGTTTCTCAGATTCACATATTCTATATTGCCTCTGTTCACCTTTCTATCAGAAGCTGGTGCCGTATGATCTGAGAATGTTACCTGTGATATACTGGTATTAAATCCAGTAGAAGGTTTGTCTTACAAACAGTTGCTGCCTTCAAACATAAGCTAAACAATAGACTTTAACCCTTTAGCATTTAAACCAGCCATATCCAACCCAAATATAGAGAGAGAATTTAAGAAAATGCTACCTTTATGGAAAAGACCCTCTTAATTGTAGACAGGTGTTAAGCAAGTTCAGAATAAGTAATGAAGTTGGGAGAAAAATCCTAAACCATAAGCTAACAAGTAGAGAAGTATAGTGAATAGGATGTCTAATTACAAGTCTCTAACAAAGGTTTAGACAGAAGACACATTATGATATTAGAATAAAATAATAACTAAGACAACTGAAAATGATTGGGAGGCTTAGTAGCAGTGTAAAGAACAACAAGGATAAAATGAAAGTAGTTTGGAAGTGTGAAATTGAGAAATAGAGAAAGGATTATGAAAGATAAAAAGAGCCAATGGCTCTCATACTCATGTACAAGGTATTTGACTAAATAAATCGAGATAAAAAGGAGGAAAAATGAGTCCTTCATAGATAGTTACTGATGTATTGAAAGCATCTGCATTTGGGGAAACATTACTCACCCATTTAGCTAATTAAATGCTACTGAAAGTTATTCCTGCTGTGACAATACTGAGATTCTGAGCAGAGACCTAATAAATCAAAAGAGCAGCCAACTTATCACGTGACAAGAGAAATCAATGTTATTTTGGTTTTTTGTTGCAATTTTTAAATGATATGTTATAATGGCAATTTCATCTTGAGTTACATTAAACAAACTGAAGAAAATACTGAAAATAGAAAAAAATAAAATGGTCCATTGTTAACAAGAGTGTGAGTAATCTCATGAATTTCATATTTCAAAATTGTGTTCAGGACCATCATATTATGTATTTCAATATTTTTGTATATACTATATAAATGTAGTTAATTGTTTGACCTGATTTTTTTATATTGGTCTTAAAAATATCCAATAGCATACAAGAGAAAACTGAAGTAGTCTATACTAAGGATGACTATGATATAGCAATAGATTACTTGTAATAATTTATAAATAGAGAGCCATAGGTGTGAAATATCAATGTTGGTATATCGACAAAATTGGATTCTCACAGATTTAGCTCCCACCTCTCAATCTGTCAAACCTATTTATAAAGTCATTTATAGATCAGACATTAGTGAGTTGCTTTCATAAGTTACTCCAGCCACTGGAATGCCTGGCAAAAATTATGGGGTTTTTTCTATTCAAAATTTTTTTTTGCTATTGATTATTTCATTAAAAACAATGCAACTTTTTTTTTGTATGGCAGTATTAAATGTCTTACAAATAACTATTCTAACATAGCAGAAATTGGATTGGTTTTCAAAATTGAAATATAGTGATGGGTAAAGAAATTTTGCACACACTTGATTAAAAAAAAAAAAAAGTAACATTTAGTAATGAGTGAGTAAAAAGGCTTCGGTCAGAAGTCATTGCCTCGGTAAGGCCCAATGTTCTAAGGTCGTGCTTCACCACCTCATCCCAAGTCTTCCTGGGTCTACCTCATCTGCAGGTTCCCTCAACGGCTAGGGTGAGACACTTTTTCACACAGCTGTCCTCATTCATTCGCAACACATGACCATACCAGCGCAGCCGTCTCTCTTGCACACCACATCTGATGTTTCTTAAATCCAACTTTTCTTTCAGGACGCTTACACTCTGTCATGTATACACAATGACATTACACATCCAGCAGAGCTTACTGGCTTCATTCCTTGCAAGCTTACGCCATTATATATATGTTGTATGATAAGGTATATCATTGCCAAAAGTGATCTAACAAACACTAGTATATTCAACAAGGATGATACATCACATTAATAGATTAGCTGGAACCCTCATCCTCGTAACTAATGTAGTGCCAGTAAAAAATATAAATTGCCCTACCTGATAGGAAGGATGTTTTACACATACATACATGCATGTGTGTGTGTATATATATATAATATATATATATATGTGTGTGTATATATATATATATATATATATATATATATATATATATATATATA
>NC_068981.1:107476509-107478376 GCF_001194135.2 Octopus bimaculoides
GATAGATAGATAGATAGATAGATAGATAGATATGTATACACACACACACACACATACATACATGATATCTACATACATATACACAAACACGCAAGCACATACATATATATATTTTGTGTTATGTTTAAAAGCAATGTCCGTTACTAGAATTTTCAACTTGAGTGAAATACAATGAACCACTACAAATCCTTGATGGAGTATCCTTGTAAATAGACTAAAGACTGCCTAGCTTCTACTGGCAATAACGAAATATAACCAAGTAATGTTGAATGTGTATAGTTCATATGTTTCAGATCATTGATGCAACAGATAAAAAGGAAATTCATCTCTTATGCATGATCTTTCTCAGTTAAGAAATTTCAAAATATTTTAAAATGGCTTAACTGAGGGAGATTTCACATAAGATGAATTTCCTTTTTACTTATTGTACAATATTATAAAGCATATATTAAATGCATACGTTAAACGATGATGATGATGATACACACACACACACACACACACACACATAAAGTAACAAACTGAGGAAAAGAAATCCTTCAACTAGTACATCAGTTGGATACCATATAAATATTGGAATAATTCAATTATAAAGATAAATTAAATATAGAGATATACTATTGACAATCCAATAATTTATTTATATTACCATATTACATTAAATACTATGAATATAATATAACATATAATATTACATAACATAAATAAATATAAAAACCATAGAAGGTCAATAAACTGTATCAACTTATATATATTTTTTCTGATATACATAATCAAAGTTCCATCATATAGAAAGTCACTTCAGGGAATTGACTTCTGAAAAAGACGAAATTCCGTGTGAAAGGACAGCTAGGTTCTAAAAATTGATTCATGGCTACATGATTTTCTGAAGAGTAGGAGTCAGACAGTTGTAGCCAATGGTGCTCACTCTGAAGAGACATCAATTCTCAACGGAGTCCCACAGAGAACTATACTGGGGCCACTACTATTTGTTGTGGCCCTCTCAAACATGCCCTCCACAGTACAGTCAGCCAATCTGACCAGTTATGCTGACGAGACAAAAGTATTGCAGGCAGTTAGGAACCTAGAAGACATCAAAAAACTACAGAAATTTCTGAACGAAATCTACAAATGGGCTAACAAAAATAACATGCAGTACAATGTTATAAGATTTCAGGCACTCCAATATTGGTCCAACACCAGGCTAAAATTAGAAAACACTGGACCAGAAGGTAATATGATCCCAGAGACAGAGTCGGTGCATGATCTGGGGGTTCACATGAGAAATGATGCAACATTCCATGTGCATATTACAAAGATGGTAACACTGAGCAGGCAAGTGGCTGGATGGATTCTGAGGACATTCAGAACCACGAAAAGGTTCTGCTACCCCTATGGAAGACTTTTGTTCTCAGCCGCTTGGACTAGTGCTCCCAACTAAGGTCCCCAAAGAGAGTGAAACAATCTATGGAACTCGAAACAATCCAGTGCCAATATACAAAGAAGATTGACTCAATGCAAGAGATGGGCTACTGGGAAGGGCTAAAGGAGCTGAGTCTATTTCGTGGAAGGAAGACGAGAGAGAGAGATATATGCAGTGATATATATTTAGAAGATCTAGGAGGGTCTAGCTCCCAATTTAAGAAGTGACAGCTATACCAAACCTATATATATGTATTCCCGAGCATCATACTAATACATCCTTTTGTTATTTACACCACCTGTCCTCGTCTGTTGTTGTCTTTTCGTATATTCTCCCATATATATATATATAGATATATATATATATATATAAATATATGTATGCATGTATGCATATATATGTGTGTGTGTGCGTGTGTGTAAATATATGTATGTATAAATATAT
>NC_068981.1:107478496-107479737 GCF_001194135.2 Octopus bimaculoides
ATATATATATATATATTTGCCAATGTTCTGCGCCATGAGGACCAAAGACTTGAGGTATTTCGTGTTGCAAGACAGTGTGTGAGAGAGAATCATGATGTCATGGGAGAGAAATGTGTTCACATGGATGATGGTATGCTTGCACTAAATGAGGCTGCAAAGAAAGAGCAAAGAAACAAAAGTTTGCTCAATAAAGAGAATGAATGGGAGAAAGAGAGTCTGCCGAATGTTGACCCAACTGAGGGACTATCTATCCGAGTTGACAGTACCATGGTAGATAAAGCAATTAAGAGTATGAAGACAGGGAAGACCCCTGGCCCATCAGGAATCACTGCAGAGATGCTCAAAATATCTGGCAGTGTCGGCTATAGAATAGTCACACGTATTGTTAACCAGGTGATACATGAAGGAGTCATACCCAATGAATGGTGTAGTAGCACCATAGTCAACTGCTACAAAGGTAAAGGTGACGTTTTAGATACAAATAATTACAGAGGTATCAAGCTGTTAGATCAGGTAATGAAAGTCGCAGAGAGGGTCATAGCCCAACTACTCAGGGAGCGGGTCAGTTTAGATGAGATGCAGTTTGGGTTCGTGCCTGGGAAAAGTACCACTGATGCTATATTTCTGGTAAGACAGCTTCAGGAGAAATACCTAGCCAAGGATAAACCTCTGTACCTGGCTTTCGTTGACATGGAGAAAACCTTTGACAGGGTCCCCCTATCCCTCATCTGGTGGGTAATGAGGAAGCTAGGGATAGAGGAATGGTTAGTGAGAGCTGTGCGAGCCATGTACAGAGATGCTGTCAGTCAGGTGAGGGTTGGCAATGAGTACAGTGAAGAATTCCGGTTAGAGGTAGGGGTCCACCAAGGTTTTGTCCTCATCCCCCTCCTATTTATCATAGTCCTCCAGGCTATAAAAGAGGAATTCAAGACAGGATGCCCCTGGGAGCTCCTCTATGCTGATGGCCTTGCACTAATTGCTGAGTCACTATCAGAACTAGAGGAGAAGTTTCAGGTGTGGAAGCAAAGACTAGAATCGAAGGGCCTTAGAGTGAACCTAGCTAAAACCAGCTGCATCAAACTCTTTCATGCACCAAATGTCAATTCCTGAAGTAAAATTGTGTAGCAACACCAAATGGCGGTGCCCTGGCATGGCCACAGCTCAAGAGCTGAAACTAGGTAAAATGAAAAATGAAATTATATATATATGTATATATATAGATATAGATATATATATATATA
>NC_068981.1:107481408-107484202 GCF_001194135.2 Octopus bimaculoides
TAAGATACTCTTATCTATAGGTAGAATTGGATTTTTTTTCTTGAGATTTTATTTAATAAGTGGCCTATCTAATCCTTTTTAAGGTAATATTCTTTACGTTCTTTTTTTTCTTGGTTTTAGGTATATCTGTATCTAATACTATTATACAATTCTATTAAAAACTACATTTAACTATCTTCCTCATTAATTGTTTAAGAGATTACATACTGGGAGGGGGAGCAGTTATCTTTTCATATATTTTTCATTTTATTATACGTAAAGCTATTCTTGTGTCGGCATTTTCTTCTCCTCTCATCTGTACTGTTCAGTAATACTTCTTTCGACTGGAGTATTTTCATAAACTCAGTAGTGCACAACAAGCTCATTTTATTACCTGTTCTATATGAATTCGCTCTACTAATGGTATACCAATTGAGGGTGTATTCTATTTTTTGAGATTTCAGTTCCCATATATATTTACTTAGACCTATCGAATTACTTAATTTGGGATTTTTAAACGATTGATAATGCTGGGAAATTCTTCTTTCAGTTTGATTCACTATAAAGTGATAAAATAATAAGAATAAACATGCTCACAATAACAAAATCAACAGTATATACATAAATATATATAAATATAATTAAAACTCTACGAATATAACTTTTTGGGGGTTAAACTTGCTGTATTAACTAGAGAAGGAGAGAGAGCATGAACAACTGGCGTTGGAATTTGATATAATTGTTATTTTAGATAATATCATGTTATTATAAATGTAAAAATAAATTTATTATTACTAATATTGTTATTGTCTAAAGTTAAATAAAAGTAATCACAAAGTGGGGTGATTGTTCATACCACAATTAAGAAGTGGCTGTCAACTAGTGAGTATATTGGTAGGTGAAAAAAATAATAATAACTAAAATTAGTATAAAGGATGAAATTAATGAAACGAGCTGAAGGTGTGTTTCCTCCAATGCTGGCATCTGTATGCTCTCTGTGTTATCTGGTTCACTAAATTATTCTTGAAGAACAGAATGTGGAATAGCTTCAAGTTACAGAGAGGACAAAAATCTTTACCCGTGTCATAGGGTATTGAGGTAGCCAGTATTGACCATTCCAAAGAGAATTGTTTATTGCAGTCCTTATGTTTCCAGATTAACCTACTAAGACCAGTACTATTATTTTTGTTCCTTTCCCTAAAGGAAGAATAATGGTTGGAGATTCTCTTGGAGACCTGCGTCAAAGAGCAACCAATATAGTGTGAGACCTCTGTGTTAGTTGTTACCTTACATTGATAAACCACATTTTTGGTCCTAGCATCCGCTCTTAAAAACTTGATTCTATTACAATTAGATTCCGAGATACTAATCTTATTGTTGTGATAGTTATTGTTATATTTACTAATGTTGTACATATTACCTATATTTTTATCTAAATAACTATTGCTACCATATGAGTGTGTTGAATTACTGGAGAAATCGTTATTATTATTATTATTATCATTACTATTATTATCATCATAATTGGTATGGCTGACTAGGGATGAATCTCAAAGTATAAAATTATGGGAAGATATTATCTGTAACATATTTTTTGTCTTAGAAAACCCAAATCTAACCGTGTGTTGATGATTGGGTAATAGTGAGAACCCCTAAGAAAGTTCCTATTCATCGCATCGCGGAACTGCAAAACTAAATTGGATTTAACTTGTTTCCCAAATGGGACGATAAACAAGATGTTGTCATCAGATCTCGGTGCAATGATGGTATTGCTAAATAAATTAAGTTTTCTTTTTTATTAAGGTGTTTAGAGCCGGTTCAGCCTCTTCTTTTATGTGAATGATTATAAGTGCCTCTTTCTCAGTTAAATGAGAAGAAGGGGAAGAAATAGAATTGAGTTTATCCCTGCTAGTAGTGGTAATATCCTGCTGTACAAAAGATGAAAGATCACTAAATGAATTGATGTATCTTAACTTGTCTTTGTAACCTGCCTTCAATATGGCTGAATTATAAACGTCAGCCTCTTTATTGAAAATGTGGGAGTTAGAGAAAAGTTTAGAAAGTCTGAGTGAAATACTCTTAACTAAATTACTGGTGATAGACCTTGGATGGTTACTAAAAGGGCTTATGTACCTAAGATTTGTTGACGGTTTATGAAATGGAAAGTGTGTGTTGCTATGTAGGTCTAAAGTTACATCTAGGAAGTTGGCTATTGAGACTTCATCCTCAAAAACGATGCCAAAACCCATTCTCCAGAAGAATCTAGCTAATCTATTTTTAACCTTTTGGATGTGCTGGGGAGTGACATTTTGGAGGTATAGCAGACAATCATCTCTGTATAGACATCCATTAATATTTGGGAATTGGTCTGCCAGTTCATATAGTATAAATGAACAAACTATATCAGCTATTTGAGCTGAATCTGAACTTCCCATAGGGACATCAAAATCCTCCGGAGTATCCTTACGTAGCCATAGCTTATTGTTAAATTTTATAATTGATTTTCGAGCTTCTAATATTACACTAATTTCGTCCCGAGAAAGACCTGCCTTATTAATGAAATTATATGTATATACCAGCATCTTTTCCTTCTTTGGAGTAGAGTGCATATAATTTTTGAAACATATGTAGGAGTTAAAGGAACTTATTGATTATATGCGTTTTGCACCATTTATTATTATTCTTTATATCAACTCAAAATACATCACTTTAACATGGAATTTCTCCCCCTTAACCGGGTACAATATCCCAGTTTTTGTGTGATATTTGCTACCCTGGTAACTATTAACATATTTGCATTATCAAAGTTTTTCAA
>NC_068981.1:107484302-107485409 GCF_001194135.2 Octopus bimaculoides
GCTTTACGTATAATAAAATGAAAAATATATGAAAAGATAACTGCTCCCCCTCCCAGTATGTAATCTCTTAAACAATTAATGAGGAAGATAGTTAAATGTAGTTTTTAATAGAATTGTATAATAGTATTAGATACAGATATACCTAAAACCAAGAAAAAAAAGAACGTAAAGAATATTACCTTAAAAAGGATTAGATAGGCCACTTATTAAATAAAATCTCAAGAAAAAAAATCCAATTCTACCTATAGATAAGAGTATCTTATTATTATCTCCCCTTGTATTCAACCTCTCCAATGATATTAGTCTTGAAGAATTTTTTTAGAGTAGTTTATTTTTTTCCCATAATACTTAGCACAGGACAGAAGGTGCAGCCATTTGTACAGGTTAAAGAAGGAGTAAATATGCAGATAAGTATTCTTCCTTTGTTAATTGTGGTAAATAGTTTCATTTACTAGTTTTATTCAATAAATTCATAACATATATAGAGGTTTTTTACTGTTTAGATATTATTAACTTATGTTTGTCATAATTATAGTAATATATACTAGTATTGATAGGGGTAAATTTCACAATGAATTATTAATTCCCGTAAAGTTTATAAAGATAGGCGGTTTAATTTGGCGTATTTATAAAATAGTCGATGAGGGTTTTCTTTATGCTTAGCACTTTATATATATATATATATATATATATCGCTATCGTATTTTTAGGTGTTTAATTTAATGCATGGAACTCTGTGTAAATTACTTTTTTTTTTAAGTTAAACATACATCTTTTACCTTGCATTTCAACACCAGCGTACATGCATGCACACACACACACACACATTTGTTTGTTTTTATGTTCAGTTATAATAAAACAATTTTACATTAATCTGATGGGAACTCTATACTTTTGTAGGGTACAAATTTATTATACTTAAACAAGAATATTGATAGTGACTCTGAAGTTTCAGAGCATGATGCATTGAAGTTAATCTTGTCTTCATATAGTCTCTGTCCAGTTAAAATCTTCCTAGGGTGTGTGGGTTTGAGTAGGGTTGTAATTATGTTTTAGGAGGAGTTATTATGGAGATGTGTCTTGGAGAAATTTTCATTGATTAAATTT
>NC_068981.1:107485548-107497266 GCF_001194135.2 Octopus bimaculoides
CCTGCTTTTATTTGGAAGGTTGGGGTTATAGTCAGGTATGTCACGGTGTTGTTAATATAGAAATTTGTTTGTCTAGCAAGCACTTCCATCATCACTGTAATCATTTGCTGTCCATTTTCTATGTTGGCATGGGTTGGATGTTCAGAAATGGGTGCAGGTAGGTTTGAATGTTTCTCTCTAGGTGTTCATTGTTCTTATTTCTTTATTGCCCGCAAAGGGCTAAACATAGAGGGGACAAACAAAGACAGACAAAGGGACTAAGTCGATTACATCGACCCCAGTACGCAACTGGTACTTAATTTATCGACCCCGAAAGGATGAAAGGCAAAGTCGACCTCGGCGGAATTTGAACTCAGAACGTAACGGCAGACGAAATACCGCTAAGCATTTCGCCCGGCATGCTAACGTTTCTGCCAGCTCGCCGCCTTATGTTCATTGTTCTATAAGCAATTTGATTAGTATATAGAAATTTTAACACTTGTTTTATGGAAGCAGAGTTTGTTTGCTTATAAATATTTCTTCAATTTTATTTCAAACATGGGTATTTTACATATACCTAAAAATGTGATGCTAATAAATGTATGTGCCATGAGTGAAGCCTCAAAATGCATTAGATATAGTGCTATAAAGGTAAAATATTTTCAGCCAATCCTACCAATTAGTTTCACACGTGGATTAGGTAATTAGGTGATAACATCCAGTAGCAGAGAGCCATCACCATACTTTCCATACCAGCGATTTTGACAACTGCAGAGTTAGGCTGTCACCAAATAACCTAATTCATGTGTGAAAGCGATTAGTAATACTGACCAAAATGGATCTATAGTACTGTATATTATAACAGTTGAGATATATATATATAAGGCAAGCTGGCAGAATCATTAGCACACTGGGAAAAATGCTTAGAGGTATTTCATCCATCCTTACATTCTGAGTTCAAATTCTGCCAAGGATGACTTTACCTTAAAACAAGTAACAGTTGAGCATTGGGGGTCGATGTAATTGGCTATTTACTCCTGGGTAAGAGTATAAAAACTAAATCCCTCAGTCAAGCTACAATGAGCCAGTGTGGCAGAGTAGGCTCATCACACCAGTATGATTTCAAGCTCAAATTCATGACCACTGCATCAGACCATGTTTGGTGGAGAGAACATGCTGAGGCCTTCAACCTGCAGTGCACTGAACATAGGAAATTATATATATGTATACACACATACACATGACTGTGCATGTCTGTAAATACAAATATATAAAAATTACAAAGAGTGTAGCTATCATGTTATATACATAGTAATATTTATGTTTACATGCATATGTCTGTAAAACCTACCTTGACCATTTTATTCAAATATATGCACATATAATTGTCTGTGTATGTGTGTACATATATATATGTGTGTGTGTGTGTGTCTGTGTGTGTGTGTGTGTGTGTGTGTATCTTTGATGTCAAAATATTTTTGGCGTATCACATAAGATCTTTTGTTACCAATTTGATTTATTCATGCCTACCGCAAGTAGACATGAATAAATTAAATTGGATGAGTAAATAATCAAAGACTATCTCTTGCATTATATTGATCAACTTATTTCATGACAGTTCTGGTCAATCTGAACTGAGCAGACCTGTCAAATTTTAACACTAAACTATGGCTTCATGGTTATCATTTTTCCGAACTAAGTATTATGGAAGAAGTCTTCTGGAGATTGTTTTTATAGACCTATATTTTCAATTGACTCATTATCAAGGAAGGAAAAGAAAATTTTGAAAGGGATGAGGAAGATGTATGAAGTACGAGAGTCATACTGTCAAACTCTATTACCTAAGAGGGAACTTGAATCAGTCAAAATTCTAATTGAATAATACTTAACACTGATGTCAACAACTTTAAAAAATTTCCTTCTGAAAGTGAAAACTAACAAATAATTTCAATAAACTTTCAATAAGCTGGAGGTGATGGTTAAGAAAATGAAAATCTAAAAAAGGTATGCAAAGCAATATGTATTCTAGTTTCTTCAAGTACCAAAGCAACACCCAAATGAAACTACATTATAATCTTCATTAAGCGTCTGCCCTCCTGGTATAGTGAATACACTGTCTCCCATTTTAAGATTTCTAAACTGTTTTACAATGTTTTCAGCCCTAACAATTTACCTGAAGTAAAAGAAAGGTACTTAAACTTATGATCATATATAGAAAATTATATTTCTCATGCAAATGCAATGAAAACATTTTATCCAATTGATTTAATTTAAAAAGCAATCCTTCCATACTGTTGGGAAATAAAGTTATCACCTAGAGTACAACTTATTGATGATGGCAGCAGCAGTTCTGATAATGATGGTAGCAGTGATGATAATGATAAAGAATCACATTTATTGCACAGTAGTGCTCTGGTTATGAATATAAGTGTGGTTTAAAAGTGTTGCACACTTGCACCAGAATATATTACATCAACTATAGAAAATATTTATAACCATCCATTTTATTAAATTTCAACTTGAAGAATTTAATACATTTTTTCATATTTGGTTGATACTCAGTTTGGGTCCACTTAAATGTCTTTTGTGCATGTTTCCTTTCTGTAGTACATCTGTATTTTTTTTTTCCAGTAGCTATAAAATAGCCATGAGATATCTCAAGTAGCTAAATTTAGTTGAAAAATGCTATGCCGGATCAAGTCTACAAAGTCTATGTAAATGAAGCCAACATAAGAAGAACCAAACCAGTCAAAAGAGGATTTATACTCTAGACAAGGCAGTTCTAACTCTTCTAAACAAAATAAAATAAAAAAAAAAAAACGAGAGAAAAACAAAGTACCACAATAGATATATGCCAAAATATCACATTTGGATATATTACTCTAATTATGGGATGCTGTTTTAAATAACACATTGAAGATTAATTCAACCAAGCTAAAAGACTTATAGTAATCCTTATGCATCCAAATGAAATTTTAGCTGTCCACCATTTTTCACCAGTTTATTGAACCAATGAGACAATATCATTTAGCCAAGTAGAACCAAAGCATGCACACATGCATGCACACACACACAACCTCTTTCTTCCACTTCAGCAGTATTCAGCAAGAGTAGGAATTGTCAGAATCAATTTTTGTCAACACTTGTTTCAGCTAATTTTAATACAGTTCAGTTGAATGAAACATGAATTTTCTATATTATAATTCTACCAGGTTACACACCAAATATGTTGATTTCCATTTTATATTAACCATGGCAACATTTTCTGCTCACATTACACATGCGACCCCAAAGAACTTTATTTCAAGAATATATGCATAACACTACTTCTATAACATGTTCAACTCAAACTTTGTTTCATATCAAAGTTGTAATTGAGGATTTACTTTCCTGTATATGAATTAGTCTCATTCAAACTTCTACATTATGAGCATTTGAAAATAGACATGTATTGTTAAATCATTAAAGGAAAAAAGTATAATCATATCTAGTAAAAATCCATTAAAAATGTAAGTGGAATGATTTGATAAAGCAAATATAAAGTTTAAAGAATAGTCAGCATCTTGGAGTAGAGAAGCATTCAATGTTAAAATCCATTATCTAAATTTTATTCTGAATCTTAGCCGTTTTATTTCACTCACATTGCAAGACTTGGGGAAAGTACAAAGTTTACATCGTTTATCTAGGTAAGGTTTTGCATGCAAGATAAAAACAAATACTGATTTTCAAGTACTGGAAGTTTGCAGACCGAAATGCATAATGACACTACCAAAGAACTCACTAAATGTTTCAGAATAATAATGAAGTTTTCAGATGTTGATATAGGTCCAAATAGTTTCAGGAAATGGATAAGTTAAGTGAATAAATGGTATTTATATTATTTATCTAGAGGGATGCAGATGGGGTTTGAGCTTGGAACACTGCACTGTGTTGTGTCTTCTGCTCAGCTACCCAATCATTATAATTTCTAACATCAGCAAAAGGCCACAATAGTCATTATATAAACCCTGAAAGGTTGAAAGGCAAGATCAACTTCATCAGGATTTGTAGTCAGAACTTAAAGGGACATAACTAAATACCACAAGACATTTTCACCTCCTTTCTATTACAAGTTATGCCATCCACCTCACCCTGCCTCAAACTACATCTATAAGAAGGATAAAAAGAAACGAGAATTTAAGTTAGTGAAAGAAAGATCCTAGAATCTTTCAAGATAGTAATATGAATTTCAGAGAAAAAAAATTAACTCCATTGAACCAAGAGCCTGTGACTTACAGAAACCAAGCATTGTTTTTAAGTGAGAAAGCAAAAAAGTATAAATTATGGCTGCATGAAGAATACTGAGGACCATATTTTAGTTGCTGGATAAATTTTCACCCAAGATTTTAAAATTTAAGTTAGCGGTGGGGGAGCAGGATAGATTTTGTACTTCCCCCTCCCTCATTTCCTGACTGTTGATGCTAATGCAGTTGAGGTTCAGCTTGAACATTTATAGGCTAATGAACATTTGTAGGTTAATGTCTATAGGAAAAATGTGAATGCATGAGTAGGAATTACAAAGGTTTATAGCTACATGAAGGAAAAGGATTGGGCAATGTGTTTGGTGGGGAAAGATGGTTATGAGACTCAGGGAGAGATAATTATGTTATGTTGGGTCAGTTTGCAAGGAAAAGGTAGGCTGCTAGCTACTCTGGAGAAGCAGAAGCTATTGTGGTAATGGAAACAGAACAAAAAGAGCTAGAAGTTATATCTTTGCTGATGGTATTTTTGGGGTGTAGTCTAAGATGTGTGTGGAGGTGCATGCGTGTGTTTCTAGCAGCACAGTTCCAGATATATTAGCAGTACTCCAATGAGAGTTGCAGATTGCATTTGAATTTTATAGAACAACTAATGAGATTAACTACTTTGTTGGCATGAAAATCTGCCTCGTCTTTGTGATGCAGTTGTGTCAATGTTTATTATGAGTATCAAAATGGGTCATGTCAATTTTTTCCCCTTCAACTGCATAAAAACACAATCACAACACATAAATCAATATTGTACCCCCACTTCACTAAATATGAACAATATATAAATAGAAGCCACAAGGCTGCTACAAACACTGCCTCATATTACTGAGAAGCTGTCTTGGCAAAAGCATATTCTCATCTGAGCAAAGTTTGCATTACAAAGACCACAAAAAACACTCAGTTCCTAACAAGTAATAAACCTCCATAAAACTCATATAAAACCTCTTAAGCTGTACTGCTCTCATATTTGGGATGGTATTACTGCTACACATATAGATATCTTAGACTGTGTACAAAGAAAAACCACCTAAGTGATTGACATGAAGTTACTCCTGGGCATTCCAATTTCTGGCCTACAGACACGCTTTCTCTTTCATGTACCGTTTTCCTATCAAAGGAAGGAATAAATCAAGGTGACAAAAGAAGAATTTGTTTACGACTATTTAAAGTGGGAGCAATTGAGTTAGTAGTTGGCAGAATAAGTTGCTTTTAAGGAATAACACACACTACAATGTGTTACCAGATTGGGATAGATTACTGTAGAGAAGTAAGGTTAAAAGGTTTAGTTTTTTGGGTGTGTGCTAGAAGTGAAAGAGAAACAAAAGATGGAATTTGAAATATTAAAACAGGAAAACAATTAATGAAAAGAATGGATACCCTTAAGGAAAGAGGAGAAAGGGACAAAAAGAGAGAAAAAAAATCAACAGAAGATTCAGTAGAAGAGGAGAAAGGAGAAACAAGGTAAGGCAAGAAAAGAGAGGAGAAAGAGGACAGATGAGAAAGTGAAAGTAAAAAAATATGGGATGAAGCAAAGGAGAGCAATGAGATAAAGGAAAAAGACAAGAAAAAAAAGCCAGAGAAAGAAAACAGAGAGAGACAGAGCAGAATGAAAAAAAGAGAAGAGAAAGAGACAGAAGGAGAGAAAACAAAAGAGAACAAGAAATAAAAACAGAAGAAAGAAAAGATAAGTAGCAAAAAGAAATAAAAATGATGAGAAAACAAAAGGATATAGAAGACAAAAAAACAATACAATAAAAACTGTTTTGTGTGTCCTTCTTCATTACGTTGATTTTTCATTTATTTTTTCCAGAGCTAAGAAGCAGTGGAAAAAAAAACAATATAAGACAGAGACAAAAAGTAACTATAAAAAAGAAGAAAACATAGCAGGAGAAGAAAGAGAGAGAAAAAGAAGAAAAAAAATAGCAGTAGAAGAATTTCATACCAACATAGTAACTTTATTTCTAATAAAGTAGATGAGGTTTGCAATAATTGGCTGAAACCAATTAAGTATATTCATTTGTTTTTATAACACTGTATAAAATTATTGAATGAAAGAACTTGCTGAAGAGAAAAGCTTAGAGTAGAATGAATGTGACCATATTTAGAACTAGGTATAAAAATAAAGAGTGGATAGAAAGCTATCAAGTCATATGATGGAGTGAGGAAGATTTCTGGAACAAATGACCCTAGTTAAATTGATAAAAAGGTGATACATATTTACACAGCATCATTGCAAAAGTCAACATATGCGAGTCATCAATCAGGCTATGAACTGTTTAAGACTTTTGAACAAATGTTTAGAAATATATTCTAAATTTGAAAAGAAAATGGAACATATATGTTACAACTATTTACCCTGAAGCCTGCTCTAACTGAGTAGATCTATGATCACAAGCATTCAAGCTGTAACCCCACTTTTTCTTTTTTTCTTTTTTCAGACATACTGTATCTAGGACTTCTCTATTCAATGCTTTTTTTCTTTTTCAAGGTAATACAATGTGATTTGAGGAAGACTTGACTGCTATTTCTAACAGACTAAGCAACAAAAAAAAATTGTAATTTTAAGTCTGAAAGATTGCAATGTAAAAACCACACATTTTTTTTCGTTTTTTGTTGTAGTTCTTTTAGAGGAATATTGTTTTCGGAGGAGTATATATTTAGCAAGCAAATTCAGAAACTGAGAGGAATAAATTCAAGAAATCTATATTGTATTGTCATACAATATGAATAATATTTTGTGAAGCTAAATCCTTGATGTTAGTCTGGTTGCATTAAGGATATAATAACTTCCAAAGTTGACATACTGCATTTCATTACAGACATTATTAGGCTACAAGTTTCATTTGTATGTGTGTGTGTCATTAAAAAAAAATTCTATTGCTATATGAGAACTTAAAGCATATTTATTTGTTTAATATGGTTAATAAAAATAATAAATTGAGCACCTAAATAAATTTATACATGTTAGGCAATAACTAGTATGTCAAAATGCCACATGTATAGATAAAAATCAGGAAATATCAAAACGCTAACCATAGATAAAAATCATTTGACTGATTTTTTTTCCCCCCAGTAATACTTACTAATTTGGTTTTTATTAATATCATGTTCATTATAGTTTTTCTAAACATCCTTAAAACATTTTAAATACATTTGTGATCATGTATGGATAGACAGTCGACAAAAGAGACAAACAGGAGGTGTGTGTGTGTGTGTGTGTAATGATAGACAGCGATAAAGAGAATAATGGATACAGAGAGAAAAGAAAGACACCAAGACAAAGGTTTGTAATTTGCTGTAAATGTGTGATAAACGAGCATTGCTAATTTACTTGTGATTCCACAGGCATTTGATCTTAAGAATTGATAAATATAAGTGAATATTTATAAAAGCACAAAGAACTAAAGTTAGGTGGCAAATAATATGAGATTTGCAAAGATAATCAAAGATACAGTTTATTGGCTAAAATGGAATTGAATACAAGATAAAATTAAATATATTTTGGATTATCAATATAAACAACTAAAATTATAACTCTCCCAATGACACACCCTGCAATTTGCAACAGCTGAGACAGAAAATACTTCAGACTTAACTAATAAATCCTACACAAAGTCAATTTACCTACACTAGATTATTGCTCAAATATCTAAAATGGAGAATGCACACATCCATCGCAGACTTTATCTCAGCAAAAATGTAATTCATGTGATAGGTAAGCCTTCAACTACCAATGTTACACAACTACTGGCCAACTGTCAAATTATATCCTGTTTCTTCCATTCTATTACAATGGTTTCTGCACATCTTAACAGGTTGTCAGTATCCACACACACTCTCTGTCTCTCTCTCACTCACACACACATTTAAACCCTTTCAATATCCTCAACTCCTCCTCCCCTTATACCTGCTGCATCTTAGCTCATCCTAGATCCATGCTAACGTTTTTACTCAATCCTTACCAAAATCCTCATTTCAGAATTCTTACCCTATTAGGTTTTCCTTCCAACTATACACCTTCATCAAATCTAACCTGAATATTATACAGTAACTTCATTCACTCTCTCCGCCCTTTAATATAGGAGGGTAAAAAGATACAGATAATAATCATTTTCCACAAAAGTATAACGACAAAGTAAAATTTCTCTTTTGCATGAGAGTCTTAACATTTCACGTTCAACTTTATAGTCTTTTTCTATATGTGATGAGCCATTTCGAATGAATAGATTCCTAAAGTGTTTTCTTTAGAAGATGAACAATACTAATTACTTATTTCATTCGTTATCTCAATATACAAAGCAAAATATTTCAATTTATTGGAAAATGTATCATCAGATTTAAATGTACTGGTAGACGATTATATTTATTTCATTTTTTTATTCTTTAAGATAATCTTTACAATACAGGTATGGCCAGACCTAGTCTTTCGTTGAAACATATATATATATAATCAAAGGTTTAGTTTGATGATAATATCCGAAGTTTTTCCCAGCCTTGCTGCCAGTTCAGGAAAAATTAAAAGATTATCATGTGGCAATTACGTTAAACAAACCTGTCATCCCTTATCATATATCACCCATCAAAGAATATATATATATTTAGTAAATCTTTTCAAGACCGTTCTTCATGCGTATGTTACCTCCCTTGAAGGGTATCCCGACTCGACTCCTCTAAATATGGCAACATTATATTTATAGTTACTTCAAACGGTCAGAAATATTCTTTGACAATCTCAAGTAAATTTTTCTTCGTCACATGTTACTTACAAACGTTATCTCTTCAAGGGAAATAAGTAATTGGAAAGTATACCTATCAAACAGTATAGTCACAAGCTCTGAGGAAGACGCTTCTAATGCTCCCACCAACCAAATGACTACATTTCTTCCAATTTTTTCCTTTTCATTTTAAAAAGAAAAGACCAACAAAAGGAAAAGTCAAATTTTAAATGAATTACTCTCTTAGACCAAGAATTTAACGTTATCTGCAATTATCGCATGATGTCATATCTGAATATCTGATTAGTCGGCGTTAATTACGCCTGATAATGTTGATGAAAATGATAATTTCGAAGGCAGCAGTAAAAAAAGCGCAACTCGAATTTTTTTTTTTTTATTTATCCGGTTTTTCTCTTACCAGCCTTATGTCTACAGGAATTAAAATATAAATTCCGTTTAACAATAATATGTACCGAGGTGAAAGTACCCCTTTTTCTCAATGTATCTAATTCAGCGGATTATAATAAAACATTCATTATGTAAAGTTCATCGATTTATTATATTATTTCTTAGAATTCGTTATAATATTTCAAACTAAAAATATCTTAAATTAATTTTTTTTCATTCATTCTCAGAAAGCATAAATGTTTACTAAGTAAGCCGTAATGCTCAAGCCTGTGAAGGATCATTAACATGCTGATTATAAAACGGGTGGTAACAGGAATCGTCTGCGTAACAAGCATCTTTTCTATTGAAGATATTCAGTATTTTTATTATATTAGATTATATTATTTTGATTAGATTAGATTATAGACATCGACTTTAAAAAATCCTTCGATATTTTCAATGACAAATGTCATTAATTGCTTCTCACATTTCATCTGGTTTTTAAATAAAGCTGGTGCAGACGACTATTTAGAGAATTGTATTGATTTCATGCTTCACAATTCTAAAGATCGTCTCTAACAGTATTTTCATTTCTCTCCAAGCTGAGATAATGCTGAACATTTTATTATTTTAACGGTTGTTGTATTATATAATTTAGGAAACATGATCTATATCCTTTTTTCGAGTTATGTTTTTCTGAAAGTAGAAAGCAAAAATGGACTGTCTACAGGTGTAATCTACTCACAACTCTTGGAATATATATCTAGATTCTGTTTATTAGTAACATTTTTTATACACTTATAAATTCACCGTAGTACTATACGAAGAAGCTTTAATAATTTCCCATTTAGATATTTCAGAACTGTGAAAGCGAAGACATTCAGGTAAAAATCGTACATATGGCAGTGTATACTTTAAAAAATATGAAATTAACACATTCGATGAAAACAAAATTAGCAATGTAGTTGATATTTTCTTTTTTTTTTTAAATTAAATTTCAACAAAATCTATCTAAATATCGTTATGAAATAAAAAGAGAACACCTGGAGGACAGCGGGTTATCAGCAGTCTGAGTTCTCATTAACAAAATGTTACACGAAAATATTCAAGGATAAGATGTGTCAGTAACATTACAGGGATGATTTCATAATTTCATTTATTTTATATATCAATTCTATCATGTAAAATGATGGCGGTAACAATCATTGAACGTCAATTAAAATTCCTACATGTTGCAGAGAGGGGAAATGGTTTGGAATTTAATTTAAAATATCTTAAATCACTCACTCACGGAAATATTACAGTATCCGTATCGGAATACGATTTATAAAATATATACAACTAAGAAAAAAGAATAAGTAACACACACACAAAGAAGAAATAAAGAAAACAAATGAAAAGTAGAGAAGGAAAGAACGGTCCAACTGCTGAATAAATACATATTTATCAGCTGCTTGTCACAGGTGGAAGGTAGTCTACGCGCACCTTCTGTATGCCTCAGCCAGCGTACAGCAGGGATATTTTCGTAATAGCGAAAGAAAGCGAAAAAACACGCTAATGTTGACCTTTTAGAGACAACGAAGACGGTTATCGAAAGGAAAGCAATTAGTATCTATTAGCTGAGTTAAGTTAATTGTTGAGCATTTTTTTAAAAAATTTAACATTAATTGTTTAGTAGTGACAATTAAAAATACATGTATATCTCTCAGGTAGCAAGAAAGTGAAAAAGGTATAAAAAAAAAAAAAACTTACAGCTTTTTTGAAGGGAATTCTTGTTTACTATTTTGTGCGTTTACACAACCAGATAAAATGCAAAATCCAATAAACTGACAGTATATTAATGCTGTCAAGAAACAAATTATATGGTTTGCGCACCGAATAGATGTTGCGGACGCCATTATACTAATGAAGCAAAGATAAGTGTGCGGCTCCACAAAACTGATGTTGCTACTACAACTGCTGCCAGCCTCGCTCCAGTTCGATTTAACTACAGCGAATCTTATACTGTAAAGTTCATCAAGAGAAGCAATTCAGTACTGCTTCTAATATTGCACAACAACACCTCGAGCTAATAATATTACTACTGCTGACAGTAATGTGATTCCAGCAACGGCTTATCACCGATTCTATAGATATCACAATGCATTCGCAACTGTATTATTATTCAGAAGACATTAAGTAATTTATACATGCATCAGATACGTTCATTCATGATATGATGTTGAATCTCCAGATTCTTACAGGTCACCTCAACCAAATGTTTATCCTTATGTACATATATATTTATGATTGTTCTTAGAAAAACAGTTACTTTTTGTTAGCACCATTATATATATATATGTATATAT
>NC_068981.1:107498034-107500620 GCF_001194135.2 Octopus bimaculoides
CATTACAATTAGTTACAATGTTCTTTATTTCTTATTAAGTCACCACTATATTGTCGACTCCAAAAAAGAGAATACGATTTCACCTATAAGTACTATAGTGACCATGCTGGGGCACCACCTTGGAGGGTTTAGTCAAACAAATCGACGCTAGTACTTTTTCTATCGGTCTCTTTAGCCGAGCCGCTAAGTTTCGAACACCGGTTGTTGTCAAGCGGTGGGGGGAGGGCAAAGACACATATCTACCCTTATATATATATATAGAGAGAGAGAGATACGACGGGCTTCTTTCATGTTTCCGTCTATCAAATCCAGGTGAATTTGATAAACGGTCGAGACTATAGAAGAAAACACTTGCCCAGGAAACCACGCAGTGAAACTGAACCCAGAACCATGTGATTGAGAAGCAAACTTCTTACCACACAACCATGCCTAATATATATATACATATACATAAATTCAAATACATATATACGTATGTATGTATGTATGTATGTATGTTTGTATGTATGTATAAGAACCCACAGTATAGTAGAAGCTATAGTCACTCATAATAAGAAGGAGTACTGGTGAAATGTCCCCTTGAAAACCTCAATAAAATGTAAGCATAATAGATATGACAGTGATTTGGGATAAAGAAGAGAAACTGTGTACAGATGTGGAAATCAGCTGCCCAGTGGATGTTAAAGCTAAAGATTAGCGAAAGAGAAAATACCTACGCTGAACTATTGAGAAATCTACAGTTACTCTACCCAGATTACAAGTTTGGGTTTATACATTGGGGCACTGGGATATGTAACAAACTGTCTAAGAAATTAGGCCGCTCAAAACCAGAAACGAGAAAGTTGATTCGAAGACTACAGATTCAACCCATCACTGGAACTGTAAAAATCTTTAAAACTTTCTAGAAGTTTAGTACATATGCGTGTGTCTAGACATGCAACTATATGCATGAGAATACATACATGAGACAAAAGATACAAATTTGCACACGCATTGACTCCCAACACTGCACACATGCACTAATAACCCTGTTGATGTTGAAATTCCAGTGAAGGAACTTTGGATCTAGGTTACAGATCGACTCTTTCTCTATTGGCATGAAATCTTGAAATAAAACTGAATAATGACATTCATACTTAAGTACATACATACAGCGTAAATGAGTTGGGTCTCCAAAACTAATTGATAAAAATATAATGTTGTTTCGACCCAAATCAACTGTAATCGAGCAACCACAAATGACCAAAAGTATTCCAAGCATAACCATGTAACTTTCTGTTTTCTAAGTATATAATGTATTGCAGACTGCTTTTTAAGACGGTAAAGGTGTGATATGAAAGAGCTTTGGGTGTTATTTCTAGCTGGATGAATGACCATATAGATGGTCATTCGTTTACGTAATGCCTCAAAGAATATCAGAGAAATCCTAAATATCTTCTGTTCCAAATAAGTGTCTTCTCGTTGCTTTCAGTATATTGAAAAAGGAAAATCGAAAGTTTAACTTATTAACCCATGTGATACGCCACTCTTATACGTCTTCAATAAAATTTACTTTCAGAAAATTTGCTTCGCTTTGGTTATCATAAATCGCTATAACTCATGAGCCTGACTCGAAACTCACAGCGTCTTCATCCAAATGCTGTTGTGCTTCTGCGAAAATAGGAAGTCTTTTTACGGGCGTAGCTTTTTTTCTTAAGCTGACAGGCTTTATAATTCTCTTCCATCTCATTGTTTTTCCCCTTCTTATGATCTGAACTCATTCAAGTCTTGAATTCAATCCTTTCATCTTAATTACTCCTTCTTCATCGTGCCTTACACTAAGTGGCTTCTCGTCACGCCTTGTTTTGAGACTTTCTAAAAAAAAAACTTTTTTTAAGCAGATTTGAGTGACTTTCCTAGTGACAAAACGAAACAACCATAGCTACATATAGTTACATCCCAAGATTCGGACTACCACCACACCTTTCTGATCCCTTAAGAATAAAGTGTCAATAGAATGTCTGGCCACACAGTTTCATATCTTTCTTATTGCTCGTTGTCTAAACAACCCTTTTTTTCTCGGCTATTATTTCTTATAACAGTTTCTTAAATGTACATGATAGAGAAGAGAAATGCAAAGTGGTATTAATAAAATAATTTTCATTGAGATTAAGATTTCATTTGCCATGAATATACAGCAGACATTGATAATTTACATAGGCTTTAAAACTGGTCAGGTATATTTCTACTTTAAAGTAGAAATCATCATTTTTAATAATCTTAACGCTATAGGTTTTTTTTTTAATAGTCGATTTGTAGTGAAACTACCTATCGCCATTAGATACAAAACTACTATCGCCATTACATACAATCTTCTCATTTAAATATAAACAAGCGCGAGCGTAGCGGAGAACCCATCTTCTTGTCATCACGTGACTGATTAATATTCGAAGCGGCAACTTCTTCGAACCGTTCCCGCCAGAACGCAAACTGACCAATCACAGCCCTTAATAAGGTCACGTGATAGTGTTTTTCTGCTACCGTCTTGGAGCCCCCTTAACGCTTTAAATAGAGCAACTCATACCCAGCAAATTTGTTTCGGTTCAG
>NC_068981.1:107501107-107504766 GCF_001194135.2 Octopus bimaculoides
ATACTAATGTGTACCCTAAGAACTGGTATAAATGCTCACGGTTACTGACTCTCTTTCTATCTGCTGTAATATCTCACATACACATACATGTATCACTCACATACATACTTTTCTTTGTATGACGGCCTGTCTTTGATTATGTTCTTATATGTCGCATTCACACTCACACACAGACATACATCTTTAATGCCACAATAAATATCTCTGTTATTCATTTCATACGGTTGCCTTCTATCGTCTCTTCATTACTGGTATTTACGAATTCACATATGTTATCGTCGTATAACATATTTTGTATATCATCTTTGATATATTATTTTGTGTTCGACCGTGTGACGCGTTTAAATAAAAGGAGTCCTCTGTTTTTCCATTCGTCACCATTTCTCCTTTTTGAGTTCGCACGGTCGTTCTTACAGATTCATAGCCTTTTTATGCCCCTATACAAGAGCATACCAGCAATTAGAGGCATTTAATACTTGAGCCGAATTGATATATTAATTAGATGAAAAGCAGAGTTAGAAGTTCCAAACGGATGCAAAGTAAGGGAGTTGAAGGTAACAGGTAAGACAAGTTTAAAATAGATGTACACAATTGGTAAATTTGGAGGAACAGAAATTGTTAAGATAACAGTAGCGCGCGCACACACGCACGCACGCACACACAAAGACAGATTGTAGACTGCAAATAAATCATGACTGGTCTTACACGTCGATAGCTTGAAGATGAGTGAATTCCCGAATGTAGGAACATTATTGTAGTGTAGTAGCAGTTTATATCTTTGCTAAAACTCAGTGGTTGTCGAGACTTGAAGTATTTTCTGTAATATAGTTTTAAATCTTTAGATTGTATACCTGACTTCCTACTTCTGTGTGTATGAGCATAGTTGTTGGGACGTTGTTCTGTAGTTGAGAGCGAGCTGTCGAGTGTAAGTCCGAAAGATGTAGAGACAGCTTTAAACACACGTCCATGCTCGATCGCTGGCCAGCGAGAAAGAGAATGAATTGAGCGGGAAACGCTTGCTTGTTTAATTCTACGCATGCGCAGGCGTTACTACAACCTAATACAAAACCATCAGCTTTATAGAGAAGGTGGAATGAAATCGTCTGACGGATATTCGATCTAACTCACTACTCCGAGTATCTTGCAGGGAGCCATCTTCGGACAAACTGAAGACCACTTCATCTACAGAAACATATACATGTACATATATGTATATATATATATCGTTTGTAGAAAACATAAACCCTGAGAAGAAGCACACTCTAAGATGTAGAGCAGTGTACGTTTTAATGGGGGAGGCCGGTTTATGAGATTACCCGGGTTTTCCGTCCATAAAGGAATAGATGACGGGTCTGACGATACATTATAAAGCTAAACTTTTTATAGACGGGAAACCAAGGATAATCCCATAAACCGGCCTCACCCATTAATGTGTGTGTGTGTGTGTGTAGTAGTAGTAGTAGTAGTAGTAGTAGTAGTAGTAGTAGTAGCTTCATGAAGGCATGACGTGGATTCTATCCTCGATAGCGAAATTTCACTTAACAGTTCAACACCACTTTTCTCACGGTAAGACGATAGTTTTTCTGTGAGTGACAGCCACTTACAGATGTTCTACGCAACAAAACAAAGAAGAGACAGGCTATAACGTTAGGTGACGCAGAGCTGGCCTCCTTCGATAAACTAAAGGATATGCTAGCTAGGGTCATGATGTTGGTTTACCCCCAACTTGGTGCTCCATTCACTTTACTAGTTGACGTGTCCATGTCCAGAGTCGGTGGTTTTCTTTCAGCAGTTGGTGAATGGCGTTTGGCAACCGTTGTCCTTTTTCTCCAAACGACTTCAGCCTGCGGAGGCTAAATTCAGTACTTTTGGACGTGAGCTACTGGCTGCGTATATGTCCGTTAAGCACTTCCGCCATATGTTAGAAGGGTCCGTTTTCAGCATCTACACGAACCATAAACCGCTAGTATACGCCTTCAGAACAAAACCTGACTGCCATTCTCCCAGAGAAGTCTATCACCTCGACTTCATCGCCCAATATTCCATAGATATTCGGCATATCGAAGGCTCAGACAACACAGCAGCAGACGCGCTTTCACGCGTCCAACTTAACGCCCTGTTTAATAAGCTCCGGAATTCAGTCACATGTCACATGTTGCATTTTGCATGAACTTTTTTCCCGTTCATTTTGGAAATGTTTGTATTGTTATACACACACATGCTAACACTGTCGCATTCATGCTCCACACTAGGCCTTTTCCGCTTGGTTTTCACGCTCCCTGCGCCCTTGTAGACACAACTTGTCTCTGTAAGACCCTAGGTCGGTCAGATATACATAGAGAAAGTTGTTTGTTCCTTACAACGCGCCACCATGTCACACTTTTGCTTCTGCACATTTCAAGGCATTTAATACTTCATGCATCAGCTGGCATATTCAGCACTGCCTTAATCACTAGCATATTCAACACTGTAATTGTAATCACTGCACTAGCATAGTGCCTCAGCTTTGCACCTAGTTACGCATACGCGTGCTCCTTTCCTCGGCGCCTGGCCTTGCGCACCCATTTGCATACACGTAACTCTCTTATGCCTCTACTGCCTTGTTTTTCAACATGTCTGTACCAGCCCAGCTCAGCTCTTTCCCCGACTCGATGCACGTTGGCTGTTCACATGCTCTGCGCTCATGTTTAGACATAATTTCCCTCTGTTAGACCCCAGTTTGGTCTCGTAATGAATGGAGAAAATTACTTGTCTCGCACATCACTCCAGCATGCTACACTGTCGTTCTTGCTAACCTCAGCAATTACCCACAATAGCGCCAGACACATTTCACGTCTGAAAAACTTCAAGGCATTTCACACACTGCAATCCTGCAGGAAGATCTACGATATCATGGATTGAGAATACACTCACTCGCTCACCTGAGCTTATTTTACAGTGAATTTTGATACATGCACCTGCACTCGTGTATACGCCCTCACGTGCACGCACGCGCTAATTCATTTTCCGTACTGCCCAGTCACCGACTGCAAACATTTTGGCACGCAAAGCGACACCGCTATTCAGACTCACTTGAATAAATATCTGTCCCGTATACACTTCAATGATCCTCTCCCCTGATATGCAGAACTTTTCCTCATCCATGCATTTCTTTCTCTTCCTCGATCGTTCGTTTCCTTTTCTTGGAACCTCTCTAAAAGGGGAGTGATGTAGTGGCTTCATGCAGGCATGGCGTGGATTCGATCTTCGATAGCCAAATTTCACTTAACAGTTCGACAGCACTTTTCTCGCAGTAAAACAATAGTGTTTCTGTGAGTGACATCAGTTACATTTGCCAGTTGCCTTCGCTAAGCAGAACGATGTCTTTGCCACTTGACCCTTCTAGAATAGAGATAACAGACCGCCAACGAAATTCATTGTTCTGAACAATATGTCTCTCCTTCTAACTAGTTTAGATAATTATAAATACTAAAACACCGTAGGAAAAAGTTAGTTGGCAAAAAGGAGATGACGCAGAGGCGACCACAGGCAGAATCCAGTTAGTGAGATAATTCATTATTATAATTATACAGTGAGATAATTCAACTGAGAGAAGGCTTACACTATGATACAGTGTCTTATCACAACACCACTGCGAATAACTAACCGTTGTATATATA
>NC_068981.1:107506005-107508736 GCF_001194135.2 Octopus bimaculoides
TACCAAATCCACTCACAAGGCTTTGGTCGGCCCGAGGCTATAGTAGAAAACACTTGCCCAAGGTGCCCCGCAGTGGAAATGAACCTGGAACCATATGGTTGGTAAGTAAGCTACTTACCACACAGCCACTCATATATGTATGTATGTATGTATGTATGTATGTATGTATGTATCCATTGTATGTATGTATGCATATGTATGTATATATGTATGTATGTATGTATGTATCTATATATGAATGTGTGTGTACATACACACACACACACACAGACATACATATATATGTGTGTGTATGTATATCTTATAGCTTATAAAATGGTAATGGGCGGGTGGACTGTTTGAAAACTAAGAGGAAAGAGGAGGAGGACTGGTATGAGTTTCTTGTAGCTATCTGACGTGGTAAAGGGATGGTTATGGATAAAAAGGAGGATGAGGCGCATTTGTATGAAGTGTGACTAAGTAAAGGGGTAGAGGGTTGATAACTTTATAATAGATACCATTCAGAAAGAAGCCTTCTTACTGTCCATGATGCACTAGCGCGCGCACGTGCTCATAATTATCTATGTTTATCAATAGTACCCCCTTCTTCCATTTCTTACTTTTTCTCTCTACTTCTCTCTCTTCTCGTTTCTAAAAGTTTACTAGAACTACATTTAGTCATAAACAGTCAGTACACTATATTAAAGTCGCAGTTTACTTCCGTGGAAAAGGCGATTGATGGTTAAGAGATGATTATAATCCTAGCCAGGACTGATTTAAGCCACCACGGGTGGTCGTCGAGCTACTCAAGAGGCTTGTTTTCCTCGAGAGAGACTACCCGGTACGAGAGTTGCCAGTATCTGCCCTCTACACACAGCAGTAAGACCCTAGAATGGTGTTGCCAGTTTAATCGCCGACGACCCGACGATGAAACACATAGCCCTGGTGGTTACAGTAGCAGATAATTCTTTTGACTGATCTGGCATACATACATACATACATATATACATATTCCGGGTAGATGGAACTCGTCAAAATGGGAAAGGGAAAACTCTAGCGTCAGAGCTCTGTTGTTTTGTGCCAAAACCCAAATATGGGAATGGCTTCGGGGGGGGGGGAGTAAAATCTAGAGCTGATGTCTTTAAACGCAGTCCAACATTATTTTCAACATCGTTCTGGCAATTTCTGCGACACCACTGATGCCAGACTGTACTGGTCCTTGTACTTCCTTTGGACAACATCAGTGGCGTGGTGAAGGAAAATCTGCTGCATAAGTAACTACTAACCCTACTCAGGCCTGTGCCCCAGAGTTATCACTCCAGCATTGCCTCGTTACGATGGCCCAACAAGGAAAGCAGTAATCTTCCGGTTATAAACCTGCCCTCAAACTGGTACGGATCTCGGCGTCAGAGGCCGCTTTCGAGAGAGAGAGAGCATCGTATCACACTGGGCAACTGCTCTCAGCCTCAAGCTGGGCAAACCCCAACTTATTAGGTTCTCCAGTCCACCTGTCTCACTGAGTGCATGTAGCTTTTGAGTACATTGAGATCGTAAATATTACATCTGGCATAACAAGATGACAAAAGAAGAATCCAGTATTCGGGTTAGGATGATGGAATGTACAGACCATGACTACCTCCTGAAGATCAACGATACAAGACAGACAGTAGAGATTAAAGAATTACTAAAATTCCAACTAGTCATCACAACACTACAACAGATACATCTTGCAGAATCAGGAACTATATGCGAGAGAGACTATGCCTTTTTTTCTGACAAGGAAAAAGTTTAGGTGAAATTAGAGCGCATGGTGTTGGCTTTACTATAAAAGAAACTTACATCTAAGTTGGTGGAGTACAGCGAAATAGGGACCGAACGGTTTTTATCACTTTGGCTTCATGCATCCAGTGGGCCCAGGGTCGGACTGAGCCGTCGGTCAATCAGGCACTACCAGAGGGCTCGGAGCTCTGACGGGCCTGCACTTTACGTGTTAACTCTATTAAAACATATATTCACATATACAAACACACAGTTAAATGTAAATATTTTCAATTTTTGTTTTTAGATTTAACATATAAATTTGAAATGTCTTCAAGTCTCAATAAATACAGACATAAAAATTAGTGCTCAAAAGAGAAAAGGAAAGAAAGAAGGGCTTATCAATATAGAGAAAAACATACATAAGATTGATGCATTATTTTGCAAGAGATCAATCTCTTCAATGCAAGTCAAAAATGTAGACAACAGTTATTCAGAAGTAGAAAGCACATCCTCAGAAGTTTTAAAAACAAATTTTGATATTAATGTTGACTTTCTTGAACCAGCTCATTCAAGTAAAACTCAAAATTTTGATGAGCCACCTATTAAATCTGCAAAGCATGAAGATGAATCAGTGGCTAAGATCTCAGAAGCTAAACTTTAAAAAAAAGCAAATATTTTATATATAAATCTGAAGTTTTACAAGAGATGTTTTGGAAGTGTAGTAACGCCGTGCGCATGCGTGGAATTAAACAAGCAGCTTTCCCGCTTAATTCTATCTTTTTCTCGGTCGGCCGACCATGAGCATGGACGTGTCAAGCAGTGTCTCCAACATTCCAACTCTGGAGACAGTCTCTTTACGTGTTTAGCTGTCACTCTCCATCTTTCGGACTTACACTCGACAGCTCGCTTACATCTACATAACAACGTCCCAACAACTATACTCACACACACAGAAGCTGTAACAACAAGAGCTAAAGATGTATATATTTAC
>NC_068981.1:107508851-107509203 GCF_001194135.2 Octopus bimaculoides
GGAGTTCAGTGTTCCGTTATATTTCTTAATTTTATATAGGAAAGTCAGGTATACATCTAATGATGTATAACCAACTTTCCTATACTGGTGACCCCCGACATGATTCGAACACGCAGCCCGCTAAGTTGCAATAACCCACTTTCTATAAAGTGGTGACCCCCGACGAAACAAACGCAGCATGGACTTTGGACTACCAACTTATAACTGGTGAACCCGACTAAAGAACAAATGCGGCCATGGAGACTGAACTACTAACCAGCATCATCGTCATGACCAACACGATTCTACGATTACTACGCCACCAACATCTCCAACCATAGTCAACACGACTTACTACGTATTACCAACATCA
>NC_068981.1:107510517-107512388 GCF_001194135.2 Octopus bimaculoides
CATGAGCATGGACGTGTCAAGCAGTGTCTCCAACATTCCAACTCTGGAGACAGTCTCTTTACGTGTCTAGCTGTCACTCTCCATCTTTCGGACTTACACTCGACAGCTCGCTTACATCTACATAACAACGTCCCAACAACTATGCTCACACACACAGAAGCTGTAACAACAAGAGCTAAAGATGTATATATTTACCACCTGAATAAATGTTGTTTAAGTTGATAGTCTGGAGTTCAGCGTTCCGTTATATTTCTTAATTTTATATAGGAAAGTCAGGTATACATCTAATGATGTATAACCAACTTTCCTATAGAAGTTTCATCCGAATCAGCCTGTAATAAACATACCATTCAACAACACTGGAGTTTATTATCAGCAAGGTATTCAGAGAATGCAGATTAACAGAAAATGAGTGACGTACAATGATGGAAAAAAGACTTTGTATTGTGCAACTCGTTCAAAGGAGCCTGTCTCCAATTCGTCGCCATTCTCCTTGGTTCGCACGGTCGTTCTTTACACTATCATTTGTTTCAAGTTATAAACAATTGAAAAAAGGACTGTTATGTGATATTGATATGCCAGTGCTAACGAATCACACTATCTAGATTTAGAATCAGATGGAGAAGAGGATGAAGTTGCAAAATCATGTAGAAATTGTATGGCGTGTGCATTTAAATTGTTGTCAGAGTACAGATTCTTCGTAACGGTATATGAAAATGTGTACCTAGCATGTAAATTTATTGTAACTTTAAGCATCACACAACGCACATGTAAAAGGTGTTTTTCAAAGTTAAAACTTTTAAAAACTAGACTGAGATCTACAAAATATCCTTGAATCTCTCATGCTCATTGCTGTACAAAAAGAAATTGTAATTAGAATTAAATCAAACAAAGACAAAGTTATTGACGAAATTGCGAAAACTTCGGCTGAACTGAGTTCGTTGTTACTACTGTAATTCAATCACATACAAAGCTTTTGACATTACATTCATTTAAATCCTGTTTTTATATTGTACAATTGTGTATAAACTTTGTTGTAAATAAATTTTGTGAATATTATTTAGTAGCCTTAAACACAGTAGCAGACCAAAAAAAGAATGGCAAAATTTAAGAAGCGACAATGTTTTCCTATTAAATAATTTCTTCAAATATTTAACTTGTTTGTGTGTGACTGTGTATGTGTGTTTGCGTGTGTATCTTTGTACATGCTTGTATTTCCGTATGTGAGTGATCATGTGTATCTGTGTGCGTGTGTGCCTGTGTGTGAGTGAGCGTGGTTATGTGCCTGCATGCGTAATTGTGTGTGTGTATGTTTGTGTATGTGTATATGTGTGTGTGTGCATCTTCCTCTTTCTGTATATGTGTGTGCGTGAACGTGTGTGTCTTAGTGTATGTGTGTTTTTGTATGTGTAAACGTGCGAGCGCGCGTGTGTGTGTTTGTGTTTGTACATACGCGTGTCTTCTCTGTATCTTTGTGTGTGTGCGCGCGCGCGTCCGTGTGTACACGTTTGTGATTTTTTATTTTAACGTTTATCTTAATATATAAATCTGAAATTGTGTGTTTGTGTGAAGCCTTTTTGAATGTTTATAGAAATCCACATTTTCCACTTTTTCGTAAAAATTTTTACATCAATGGAATTTTCTCGATCTGAACTTTCCAGTGCAGTAATTAGATTTTTTAAATTCCGTTTACTTTGTGTGATTTAAGGGAGATTTGGCTGTTGTTTCTAGCAACTTTTATATTTCATCCCTGCTACCTGGAACACCATTCTTACACACGCGCTCAACATAAAAATATAGAGAGTAAAAGTAAAAGAGGGAGAGGGAGAGAGAGAGAAAGTGATACATACAACGTCATAGATTAAACTTTC
>NC_068981.1:107514113-107526835 GCF_001194135.2 Octopus bimaculoides
TCTCATTATTTAGCGGTCTGTAGTCTTTGATACCAATGCTAAGGGGGCCGGTAAATAGTTATGCCCGAGGGCCCTTAATACTCTCAATTCACCCCGGAATAGGCCTGTCAAACTTGCCGGTGTCTATGCGCCTGTCCTCTACTCTATTACACAAGATATAAATAGTGAATTTTAAGACCAACTTCCAAGGACAATTCAGGAAATTCCAAACCAGGAACAGCTACGATTACTTGGCGACTTCAACACCAGCATAGGGATCAGGCCTCGACCCCTGGTCAAACTCCTTCGGAGGCATGGAATTAGCAATATAAATGCCAAATGACAGCAATTATTTGAGCTTTTCACACTCCATGGACTATTTGTCCCTGACACTTCCAAAGTAAATCCCAGAACATACTTCGGCTCCACCATTATGGAAATCTCTTTCTAAAGTCTGAAATCGATAGGCTGACAACCCAAACCGGGAAGAACACTAAGCTAACACCATACATCAAGACTACTGCAGTCTACAGAGTCTACGTCTTCAGCACACTATTTTCTGGTAGTGAAATCTTAAGCATCTACTTCAGACAAGAGCAGCGTTTCAATGTCATCAACTCTGCAGCCTGAGACAGATTCTGAACATAAAGTGGACTAACGGTCTCTTCTTTCCATTGCAATACGATACTTCCAATGATTGGGCCATGTACATCGCATGTCTAATGGAAAGATCCCACTGGAGAATAGTTCAAATAGACGAGGGGTGAGGTTGGAGCTTGATAATAAAGAAAAGTAAAATCGATGGAAAAACAGCACCAAGCCAAGATGAGCAAACAGCGCCTTCAAACGCAATCACTGCACACGGAACTACCTCTCACATTAGGGTTTAAACAGTCAAAGCAGATGCTGCTCTGCCAACAAAACCGAAGCAAGACCTTCCAAGCGCAGAGCCATAGTCTCGCAAGACTAACAGACGCATCCGAGGCAACTGATGTTATGTTCTCGAAATTTCTTATATACACAACGATTACATCTGCTTGGGTATCTCAGAAAACTAAATGGCAGTTTTACAAATTCCTTCTAAAGAGACATAAAAATATATGAGGAAAATTTCAAAAGAATTGTTAAACATATCTAAAAATGAGTACAAATTTGTATAGAACAACATTTATAGGAAAAGTAATTTTCTCTTGAAGAAGTTTTTCATGGATTGTGGTATCAAATAAAATAGTTCAACCAATTTTATTTAAGAGTTTATAGTGATTTCAGGAGTGCATTTTGGTCTCGTATTTAAATGATACATATTCAATACTATTTGAGATTTACAACTAAAAGGATTTTAATTCTCGATGATGGTGCTTGTTTGGGCGTAGAGTTTTGCACTGAAACAAATAGAATGTTGTACTTGCTTTGAATTTTTAATTAACAAGATTCAAGACAGGCCAGATTTCGGTCAAATGGGAATTATTTCGTGTTTAATTTTACACTCTGTTAAGGTGTGCCCTGTAATGGTTACACCTTCAAACACATACTTCACACACACACACACACACACACCAATTTAACCGGTTGATTGCATGCTAACTACCTGATAAAATCTAATACAGATTTTATCCTTAATTTTAATATAGATAGATAGATAGATATTGATATGTTTTGCGTGTAACTGGATATGTGCATGCGACTGTATGCATGTATGTATGTATGTATGTATGTATGTACACATACAGATATAGATAACACAAACATACACTCACATGCACATATCCAGTTACACGCAAAACAATATTTGTACCCAAGTACATTCATATTTATACACACACATGCATATCCCTATGCATAGATATACACTTGAACAAATGCATGTTCGCGTACTACATAAATAAATGCGTGTATACACACACAGACACACATGCAATATGTACACACATATATATGTATTTCTCCTCCTTCTGTCTGTCTGTCCGTCCGTCCGTCCGTCCGTCTATCTATCTGTCTATCTATCTATCAATCTATCTATCTATCTACACACACACATCACACGCGCGCGCGCATGCACACACATGCGCGCGCGCACATACGCACGTGCACACACATGCTGCTGGACAATTTTCACAATAGAATGCCTGTATTGCAATTTTTTTTTTATTCTAAGTCAGTTCATGTCTTCCCCGACGGATAAGCCTCTTGAGCAGGTCAAATTTCTGTATTCATACCTAGCACGTGCCCGGATTATCTATGTGTTGGCCATGTTTTGTTATTTATCCGTTAGCAAGGACTTCTATTTCATCTTCTGCTACTCGTTGGCCCGAGTTTCTCCCTATCGTTCTGCTGGGATGCCGCTCAGCCGCCAAGGAGGATTTATGCTACTCCTCCGCTGAGCTCCTGTATGGCACCACCTTAGCACTTTCGGGACAAATGTTGGCGCCCGTCAACTTAGCGAATGCGGACCCCACATCTTATGTCATGCAACTCAAATCATTCTCTGCTCACCTGCCACCAATACTTCCTCGCGACCAGTCTATTTCTTCTACAGTACCTCTGGATATTTCTACTTGGACTCCCGTGTTTGTAAGAAATGATGCCGTCAAGGGACCGCTCATATCTCCCTACACTGGACCCTATCACGTTCTTAGAAGCACACCGAAACTGTTCACTGTGGACATTCTCGGAAAAAAAAAGAGATTGTCTCTATCGACAGAGTAAAAAGAGCCTTTTCCGAAACTTTTATGCCACTTGCTGACACACCCATCATTCCAGAAACACCCCCACCCCCACTAGCACCACCTCCGCTCATCAAAACACCAACTACACAAACGCATTCTTCACCTTACAGGACACGTTCTAGCAGATCGGTCCATTGGCCGAAGAAATTGTCTCAAACTATTTACATTTCTTAACTTTACCTCGTCAGTGACTGTTCCGGGGAATAAACTTATGTTGTTATAGACACCGCATTCATATTTTCTCTCTTTCTGTATCATTGTACATATATACTTTGTTCTATTTGATTGGAGGCCTTTCTTTGCTGAACGTTTTTCCTTGTACATACTTGCATTGTATTTTTTCAATTGTTCATACAACTGTCTTGCTATGCTTCACTCTTCTGTGCCCTCCTAGCGCACACGTACTCCGCCTACCTTACTCTTAATCGACCGCTTCCGGTCTAAGGGGGGCTTCTGTATATGTGAGGCCGACATTGAAGGTATTTAAGGTTACAGCCTTGTTCTATGTATTTCTTTGTACCGTGTTCCTATCAAATGACATTACAGTCTTCTGAGTAGAGTCATATTTAGATGGCTCCACAACCATGACACAAACAACCATCTAAAAGCGTCTTTCTAGATACTGAGGTCGCTTCATTTACAATGCTAATACCCTCATCTATAAATTTGTGACAGCTCTTAATTAAGAAATTAATATCTTATAATATGTAATTGTACATGAGGGATAAAGTAAGGTTACGACGTTCGTCCCTTTCCCTAGTGTGTAAGTGACATAACTAGAGAGAAGTAGTAGTAGCCGAAAATCGAAACAGCGAAACACTGGATTCACTTGGAGCTAATCCCTATTCTATATTATTCTTCATAGGTTCATAATACCTTTTCCAGCTCGTTGGATCAGGCCTTTTAAGAGTTATGATCATGTATCTAAATACGAATCGCAATTGTTCGGCTGATATATTGACATTCTGTTGATTAGCTCATCTTGTAAAACTCTCAGTTGAAACTTTGAAGTCATGATCAAAACATTTAACCTTCAATAGCCCATCTCATCTATTTGAAAGTAAGTATAGCAGGAACGGACAAGTCGAGCAACGGCAATAGTGTCAATTTGAAGAGTGGTTCGTTAGCTTGCAGCAGCGTCCAACACTTCCTAACTATATAGCTCGAAGAGAGATGGGAATTTATTCTCCAGAGATGGGTTATTTTGTCTAAGATTACACAGTACCAAGTTTTTAATAGTGAGCCAATGACAGAATGGATAAGGAACTTGGCACTCGTCCCAGTGAAATAGCTAAATGTAAATATAAATCGACGTTTCGTAATTGTTAATACTCCGAAAATTAGCAACAATATTTTACGGTTTTTAAGTAAAGAAAATGATAGATAGTAACATGCAGAGGATTACTGTTCCTTCTCTCTTCCCAACTCTCTTTTTCTCTGGAAAAAAACTCAATTTTTAAAAATTTATTTTATTAGTGCCATAAAGTAAACATTGAACATCACACACTCAATAAATCCTATGAAGATAGTGCCTTGTGAGGAGGAATCAATATTTGGATATCATTAACTAAAAGGCACAATATAGCACTGCCTAACAACATCTCCACTGAAAAAAGCTTTTTGCCAATATTTCTCTCTTCTCTTTAAAACAGCTTACTTATTTATTTTATTTGTTTCATATTCCTTTGTGTAAATTTATGTAGCATCTGGTCATAAAGGCGAACAAATAAAATGTGAGCTGATAAACTATGTTAGAGCTTGGCAGAATCACTAGATCCTTGGACAAAAAATATCACAGTATTTAGTTATCTCCTTTCATATTATGAGTTCGCATACCGACAAGGTTAACTTCATCGTTAATCCTTCTGGGTGTCTATAAAATAAATATCAGTCAAATACAAGAGTCAATGTAACTGCCTCTACTTCAAAACAAGTGGTCTTATACTATATTAAAACTCATTATTATAATATATTGAAAAGCTGTGATTAAAATAATCAGTAAAGTATCGGACAATGAGCTTTACAATAGTTAGTTAAGTTCAGGAAGCCCTGCCAAGAATTAACTGTATCTTTTATCTTTCTTGGTTCCATAAAATAACTACTACCAAGCTGGTGTCGATTTAACTGGCTCTAACCCTTAAATTTTTTGGCCAGATTAACATACTAATGCGATGGTGTCTCATACTTGTAACGTAATGAGTAGAAAAACTGACAGTAAATTTTGAGAGCAGATATCTTTGGAAAATGTAGACAATACAAATTGGAGTGGATCTTGTCTATAAAATCAACTAGATATGTTTCTGTATTATTAGGCCTTCACAATGAAGCATATTCTACTCAGTTAGCAAGATATGGAGCGACTCGTGTGTATGAAATAACGGGAGAAATAGTTTCTCTTAACATATTGTTAGTATTCATAATCTCTCTCTCTCTTTCTCAGACACATGCGCGCACACACACAAACACACACACACACACACACTGAAATTACGACGAAATACTTGTCTGTTGCTTTCTTGATCACTTCTGGGACGATTCCGTTTCGCTTAGCTCTGAAATATATTGGTTTTTAATAACACTATACATCTTTAAAGAAGCTTTTTGTGGAGGAAAAACCACAGCTTCTGGCGTTTAGGCAACATATGTACGTTAAGTATATGGTATTGATAATGTTTACATATATGCATACATACATACATGCTTATATAAAAACCACTTCAAGATTTTGCCAACTGAGTATAATAGATTTTTATGAGAAAGTTTAATGCTTTTGAAACACGTCCGTTACTTTCACCAGTTGGCTTTCAAGACAAGATCAAATTTCATTTGGATCATTAGAAGGAAGCTTAAAGAAGCACAAAGGCATGAATATTATCAGGACCAGAAGTCGTATGATTATCGCGGTTAGAAATGAACTTCGCCACACATTTAAACACAAGTCAAATAAAGGAGTATTACAGTGAGAAGGAAAGTCTGAATTAAGGGTAAGATCATTAGAAAATAACTAAGTAAGCAAGTTTGCTTTATCTTTAGAAGTTAGTTCCTCGTTACCATTGAAAAGAAGTGCAACGTTAGATTTACCATTATTCGATACATTATTATAGATTTTCCTAAAGTCCCGAGAGTCCAGCTTCTGAGAAGCAATACAGGAATTAGTTTGTTCCATATAACTGACATTTAGTGTCTGTAAAATCTTTCTTGCAGCGCTTCGTAGCCAATGAGAAAAGAGCTGTCTTGACAAAAATGGAAAAGCTGGAGGAATATGGTTTAAGTATCACTAATGAGAAATGAAAGTAATAATACCAGCTTCAATTCAGGATACAACTTCACAGGCACAAGCATTAGCAGAAATTATCTCCAAAGAATCACAAAGAAAATTTTGTTGATAGTTAAGTTACGATGGGTTAGATGCTCGTTGTTAAGAGAAGTTAAAAGATCACCCAGAGAAACTGCAATGTGATCAGAGTTACCGTGTGGAGTAGAAGAAATGATAGGATAAATGCTGGGATCAGACACGAGACAAAGATTAAGGAAACAGGGATCATAGTTGTCGTGGTCTGGATAACGAGTAGAGAAGTTGATTATTTGGGAAAGAGATTACATTAGAAAAATATAGAAGACATAGGTTTCAGTATAACCAACGGTTTTTAGAAATTAGCCAATTAACATGAGGAATATTGAAATCACTAAGTTCTAGATTACTTGTAGAAGGGCAACAAGAAAAGACTTGGCCAGTTTTATTAGACGCAACATCAATAAGAGTGCGGAGGGAGATGTCTCTCGATCTAATTGACATGAAAGCTACGATAAACTCTACCATATGATACTGTCTACGAATACAAAATGAAATTTTTACCAATTACTAACTCTGCAGTATAAGTAAGTATAGCATATGTTGGAGAGCTGCATTAGAGATATAATAGAAAACCAAATTTTAGCTGTTCATAATCACATCTGTCGAATGTAAGAAATTATTATCGTAGATGAATTTTATGCGGTTGATATCTTTTAGTTATTTATTTTCTGTATTGTACTTTACTGTACATTCACTCAGTAGTTCTCCCATCAACACTTCGGCAAGTATATTCTATATTTCGCTGATAAGGTCATAATAATACCGAAATATATTCAAAATTATCTGTTATACTTGACGAAATTGTCAAAACAATGTGAAGCATTGAGTAATGCTGTTTTGATTTTTTTCTTTCCTCATCACATAATTACTTCTAATTAACCTTAAATGTGCTCTACATAATAACACTGTCTTAACTATTCTTTTATTCTTTTATCCTTTTAATTGTTTCAGTCATTTGACTGCAGCCATGCTGGAGCACCGCTTTAAAAGTTTTAGTCGAAGAAATCGACCCAGGACTTATTCTTTGTAAGCCTAGTACTTATTCTGTTGGCCTCTTTTGTCGAACCGCTAAGTTACGGGGGACACAAACAGACCAGCAATGGTTGTCAAGCGATGGCGGGGGCGGGGGGAGAAACACACACATACATACGATAGGCTTATTTCAGTTTCCGGCTTCCAAATCCACTCACAAGGCTTTGTTCAACCCGAAGCTATAAAAGAAGACACTTGCCCAAGGTACCACGCAGTGGGACTGAACCCGGAATATGTGGTTGGGAAGCAAGCTTCTTAGCACACAGCCACGACTATGTATCTGTCAGTTTCTTTGGTAGGTCGGTTGCTGTTCCTAGCTGTGACTACCTACTAGTAATGGTGGTGGACGTGAAAAGTGGATAAGTTATTACACAACCAGCCCATATATCAGGAGTTCTAATCCACCAGAAGTGTTTCGTTCCATTTCTGGGTAGGCCATTTTCTTCTATAAAGCTGCGGTTAGCTGTTGGGAATATGTACAACATCTTGTGGTGGTATGATCTACGATAGGCATGAAATTAACCATAGTTAAAAAGCGTTCCAGGGTTTATAAACCATTTACATGCATAACTACAGATTAATGGACACGGAAGGGGTTAAATATAACATTGTTGTTAAACTTTAGTTCAGTTCTGACTGTCTTTACGTATATCTAAAACTAAGTTATCAAAAGTATCATTTTTTAAAGACTTTACTGGAGAATCTGGCGGTTAATTTACACAGGTCAAATAGAATGACTCCCTGTTGTCTTGCAGAGCCGATTAGAGAGGGCATCAGCCATGGAATTTACAAGGAGGTTGGTAATATAAAAAAATAAATAAATAAAATAATAATAATAATAGTAATGGTTTCAAATTTTTATACAATAATTATGACAATGATGATGACGACGACGATGATGGTGGTGATAGTAGTGGTCACTCCCATCGATTTGTGTCAACATGTGTATGTGCACACCCACCATTTCTTGTCTCAGTCTTTAGACTGCGGTCATGCTGGGGTGCCGCCTTGAAGAACTTTAGTCGAACGAATAGACCTCAGTACTTATTTATTTATTTGTTTATTGCATAGTCTGGTACCTACTCTATAGGTCTTTTCTGCCAACCGTTAAGTTATGGGGACGTAAACACACCGTTGTCAAGTGGTGGTGGTGGGAGACAAACACATACACAAAGGCGCAAACACACGCACTCACACATATATACATGGGCAAGGTGCATGCATATACGACGGGCTTCTTTCAGTTTCTATCTACTTAATCCACTTGCAAGGAATTGGCCAGCCCTAGGCTATAATAGAAGACACTTGCCTAAGGTCCCACAAGGTGGGATTGAACCCGGAACCATCTGGTTGGGAAGCAAACGTCTTACCACACAGCCACACCTTTATTCACATTAAATCCCGACATAATCGTAAAGTATCTGTAGAAAATTTCGATTTAAAATATCCATTTTTCTGAAACTTATGAAGAAGCAAAGTCGCTGGAGGCATATCTACACGCTTCTGTGTAAGTATGCCAAATCTACTGCATAGAAGTGGGGAAGGGTAGTTAAACAGCGGGAGTTGTAAGACATAAGACTGAAATATGAGAAGTGTTGCCAACGTACTGCCGAAGATTAGGCTCACTCCTACAATTTGTAATTAATATGAATTCCGAAATGAAGGTGGCGAGCTGGCGGAATCGTTAGCATGCAGGGCAAAACGCTTGGCGACATTTCGTCCGTCTTTATGTTCTGAGCTCAAATTCTGCCGCAGTCGACTTCACTTTTCACTATTTGAGTACTGGGGCGACATAATGGACTTACCCACCGCCCCGAAATTGCTGGTCTTGGGCAAAAATTTGAAGCCAATATAAATTCCGTAATGAAATATCTTTACCTTCCTTAAGCAGTTATTTTATGTGATTAATGTTTATAGGATCGCTATAATAAGCATGTAAGCGGCCACTTCACTAATTGTTTTTCAAGCAGAAGGAGTCTCTGAGTATTCATTTATACCCACCCCTCTAAGTTCTGCTGTTTTTCAAACCGTCTGCTCGTGCTAACAGCGACAACTTACAGCTTCTCGAGTTAATTACTTACAGTTCGGTGGACTGCTATCGAGAGTTACACACAGTACAGTGCTTCTTGCTTTCACGATATGAATGACAGTCGATAGGAAAATAAATACCTCTAGAAATCTGGACAGCTATAATAGAAAATAGTAGATCTTCCAGGTTACAGTGCGTGTATATATATATAATCACGTAGTCGCGGTGATATTGGTAATTAATAGCATCTGTTATGAAATATATTAACAAATTTCAAAATTTTATCGGTTGTCTTACATATTTAAGCGGAAATACATTTTAAAAGCTGTTTTGAGGAGAGGGGTTACTATATTAAAGTAAAATTTGTGAGTTCCAGTGGTAGAATTTATCTTTGGAACGAGCTTTTAACTGAAAAGGACTGCTATTGACCTATAGGAACATATTTGTAATGTATGCATATACACTGATTTCTGAAATACAATAAAGACATGTGAGAGAAATTAATTTCAAGGGAGATAACTTATTTTATTGATTTTTTGCCCCTTTGTCGTTGTTATTCTATTTATGACTACATTATTTTCAAAAAGAAAACTTCGTGTTTCCTTTAGTGATTTGAAAAAAGTCGAACAGTTGAAGTTTTTAAGATGGCTCTCTGCTGGATGAAGAATTAGTAATGCGCATGTTGTATCTCTGGTAAAGATACTTAACTTTGTCTTGTATACGGACTATAGAATCGTACGATGAACTGAAATCTTCTATTAGCAAAACGAGAGCCCCAATGTGTTCATTCAACCGGCTAAAAATAATAACCAAATCTACATAAAATCACACACGTTAGAATATATAGTCCTAGATTATCCCTAAAAGTATGGTATGATCATGGCTAGAATGCCTTTGGTCGTAGGCCTTTGTGATCAGAGCTGACTAAGTGCAACAACAGGCGCTGTATCCACTTGAAAAATATTTACTACTTTATAAGACACACACTTGTAAGCTTCCTCACCCAAATTTTTAGTACACTTAAGCATTTAATGTATAGCAATGAATAAAATAAAACTACAAAACAATTAGAGTAGAAGGAACACATTTTTCTTTCATCTGTAGCAAGCATATTTAGCAATGGAACATATTTAATGTAAAAAAAAACAACTGAAGAACAGAATCGCAATTTTCAAGAATATATCACCAGCGTCATTAAAATATCTGATCATTCAAGACCTCACATAGAACTGGATCTAACCACAATTTCGTCTTTGGCACATTTTTTCTGGGCAAGACCACCACTGTATATTGAGTGCATTTTAGCCACTACCGACAGACAGTAGACGTCAGACTGAACACAGTAGACAGTAGCACAACCAGCAAATGGCTAGAATGCTGTCACAACACAAAAACAATGAATGAACAGCAACTGCAGCTCACAATGGTCAGCTAACATCACAACAACAACCACTATTTTTTATTAAAAAAATATTTATTTTAATTGTAAACAAAATAATGTTGTAGTTACTATAAATGAGATACTGAGATAGTTCAAAGCTTATTGCTATTGGGACTATGTACCATAGTAGTTGCTGTCATGATGTGAGTTGATCACTGTATTGCAGTTGTTTTTGTGTTGTGACAGTGCTCTAGCCAGTTGCTGGCTATATTACTGTCTGCTGACTCTTGTCTTCTCTGAGCTGTCTGATGTCTGATATTTGCTGTCTAACATCTATTGGTAGTGGCTAAAATGAACTGAATAAATAGTGGTGATCTTGCTCAGAAAAAGCACACCAAAGATGAAATTGTTTAGATTTGGAAACACATGAAATCTTGAATGGTTAGATTTTTTGATGACGGTAATATTCTAGTGAATCGCAATCATATTTGTGTTGTTTTTACATCAGATATAGTGATCCAGGCTTGATTACTAAATATTCCTGCAAAATATTTATAATACAGCCAATGAGCATTGTTTGGTAACATGTTCCATGCTTTCATTAGTCAATTTAAGTGCTTATGTAATTTTAAATATATAAACACTCTCTTGTCTTTCATACCATTCATACAGAAGAACATCCAGAATGTGAAAGATGGCGGAAGAAATTAGCACAAGCACCCATTACAGCCGAGTTGATTGGAGCAACAAGAAACAAAATGCATTCTCAAGGATACAATGCAACATTTGATCCAGTAACTGAACCCACAACCTTAGGATCATGAGCCCAACACCCTAACCACTAGATCACATGCCTTTACAATAAAACTTACAAGAGAATATCAAAGTTAGTTATAGCAGAAAACATTTTATAGCAATAAGCTACCAATAGAGAGGAAAATACCAGGAAAGAAGACAACCATTTATAATGAAACTAATATGCACAAAAGCAATAATTAAAGATGGCAAGACAAAAAAAAGAAAGCAGCTTAGCTTTAGCAGAGAATATTTCACATAAAGCAGGTTACCAGTATAGTTGAACACAAAGAAGGATGTCAGACAGTCTTAGAAAGTTAATAAAATACAAAAACAAAAGAAGTTTGAGGAAACATCAGTATTCTATAACAAGAACTTTAATTATTTTCAAAGCTTATGAAATTCCAATATTTTGTCTTCACAAAGGAGGCAAACAGGCAGAATTGTTAGCATGCCAGGCAAAATGCTTAGCAGCATTTCATCCATTTTCGCCTTCTGAGTTCAAATTCCAGCATGGTTGACTTTGCCTTTCATTCTTTTGGGGTTGATAAAACAAGTACCAATTGAACACTGGTACTTGACAATATTCAAGGAATTACCAAACCAGCAATTAGACGTCTCGCCCGCAGAGGAGGAGTGAAGAGAATCTCTGGTTTAATCTATGAAGAAACTCGTGGTGTCCTGAAAGTATTTTTGGAGAACATTATCCGGGATGCCGTCACTTATACAGAGCACGCCAGAAGGAAAACTGTCACAGCCATGGATATTATTTACTCACTGAAAAGACAAGGGCGTACCTTATATGGTTTTGGTGGTTGACTGAATTGGCACTTGTGTGTCTTATAAAGTAGTAAATATTTTTCAAGTGGATACAGCGCCTGTTGTTGCACTTAGTCAGCTCTGATCACAAAGGCCTACGACCAAAGGCATTCTAGCCATGATCATACCATACTTTTAGGGATAATCTAGGACTATATATTCTAACGTGTGTGATTTTATGTAGATTTGGTTATTATTTTTAGCCGGTTGAATGAACACATTGGGGCTCTCGTTTTGCTAATAGAAGATTTCAGTTCATCGTACGATTCAAGCATTTCTTCAATGAAAGTTTTTTTTTTAATATTCAAACGTGACTGGCAAGATTTATAGCTAGTACATTTATCGAAGATATAATTCCACTCTTTAAAGTTATGGTAGCTATCTAGACTAGAACGTTTGCCGGCTACCTATTTTACAAAGCTTTTTATCCCTTTCTTTATATCACTTTAACCTACAACTTTTGAAGATTAATATTTCTGCAACTGACCTGGTACAGAGTTTCTACAGTCTGACTAGTCTGTGATGAACTTCATTTTATAAAGCTCATCGAGAGCCGATTAACTAATTGGGTAGCATTTGGACTGAACAAATTTTGTATTTTCCTCT
>NC_068981.1:107526897-107528219 GCF_001194135.2 Octopus bimaculoides
ATATATGTATATATATATATGTGTGTGTGTGTGTATGTATGTATATATGTATATATATATATATATATGTATGTATATATGTATATATATATATATATATAAATGTATATATATGCATCATAATCATCATCATCAACGTTTAACATCCGCTTTCCATGCTAGCACGGGTTGCACGATTTGACTGAGGACTGGTGAACCAGATGGCTGTACCAAGCTCCAATCTGATCTGGCATAGTTTCTACAGCTGGATGCCCTTCCTAACGGCAACCATTCCGAGAGTGTAATGGGTGCTTTTACGTGCTACCGGTACGAAGGCCAGTCAGGCGGTACTGACAACGGCCATGCTCAAAATGGTATATCTTACGTGCCAGCTGCACAGGAGCCAGTCCAGCGGCACTAGCAACGATCTCACTCGAATGTCTTTACACGTGCCACCGGCACAATTGCCAGAAAGGCGACGCTGGGCACAGGTGCCATCACGATTTCGCTTTCCCTAACAGGTCTTCGCAAGCCGAGTTTCGTGTCCAATGAAGGAGACGACGTTGGCATGGGTGCCAGTCGTCGAATTTAGTTCGATTTTGATTTCACTTGCCTCAACAGTGGACTGGCTGAGGCCTTAGATTTAGGTCTCACTTGGCTTGCCGGACCTTCTCACGCACAGCATATTTCCAAAGGTCTCGGTCAGAAGCCATCGCCTCAGTGAGGCCCAATGTTCGAAGGTCATGCCTCACTACTTCATCCCAGGTCTTCCTGGGACTACCTCTTCCACAGGTTTCCTCAACTGCTAGGGTGTGGTACTTTTTTTACACAGCTATATTCATCCATTCTTGCCATATGACCATACCAGGGCAATCGTCTCTCTTGCACACCACAACTGATGCTTCTTAGGTTCAACTTTTCTCTCAAGGTACTTACACTCTGTCTAGTATGCACACTGACATCACACATCCATCAGAGCATACAGGCTTCATTCCTTGTGAGTCTACGCATGTCCTCAGCAGTCACGGCCCATGTTCTACTGCCATGAAGCATGGCTGTTCGTACACATGCGTCATACAGTCTGCCTTTTACTCTGAGTGAGAGGCCCTTTGTCACCAGCAGAGGTAAGAACTCTCTGAACTTTGCCCAGGCTATTCTTATTCTAGCAGCTACACTCTCAGTGCACCCTACCCCACTACTAACTTGGTCACCTAGATAGGGGAAGTTATCAACTAAGTCTAGTTTTTCTCCCTGGAATGTGGCAGAAGTTGTTTTCTGCACATTTTCAGTGTTTATTGCTCCTGACCACCTGCCACATACAAAAACTAACTTCCTAGTTAACC
>NC_068981.1:107529078-107538389 GCF_001194135.2 Octopus bimaculoides
TGAAGAGAAGATTACATTCTTATCAACATCACCTATTCCTATGGAAGGTATAATTTGTAATCTTCGAAACATATGTTGGAAATAAAAGAATTCATTTAACATATGCGTTTTACTCCATTTACTAAATTTATATATACTCAAGTACCCAAAATAACAAGGAGTTTCTACCTCCATAAACAGGAGTTACACCACAGTCATTTTGTGATCTTTGCTACCCTGGTATCTATTAACCAATTTATTTTGTCCGAGTTAATTATTAACTAGGAGAAAATAAATGCATATAATAAGATATATATATATATATATATATATATATATATATATCCACACATATATTTGTATATATATATTTATATATATATATGGAACAAGAAATTATGTAATGTGCTTCATTAGCTTATAGCTGTTTCTGCTACAAGAATTTTTGAACATCCAATGAAGCTGCAAGGTGATACATAAGCACTCCACTTTGAGTTCATAGCAGAAATAGTTGTAATCTAATGAAGTCCATTACATAATTTTTTGTTCCCTTGTCATATAATTTCTTGTTATGCTCTCTACTGATTCTCTATTTCTGAAGTTTATGTATGTGTTGTAACATGGGGTTATTAATATCACTATGCATAAATGAAATATTAAAATACTTTGTGTTTGTGTGTGTGTGTGTGTGTATAATTCAGCAATGTAACAACACACATGCTTTTCTTGGAGTTTTCTTCTTTTTTCCTCTTTTCTTCCTGAAAACGAGCCATGCTCAAAACATTATACACCCACTCTTTTCTTCATCTGATACTGAGTGTCATCCTAATACATTCCATGTGTTCACCCTTTTGTTGTTTTCCTATTTATTATTTTTAATTTGCCTATGTATATATATATATATATATTAATCATAAGGACACATTAATAAATATTCGCTTCTGAATATTTTGCTGCTGATACACACATACACACACAATCAAATATATTGAAAAAAGTGCTAACATATCTAATGCAGCAAGCACAATAATTGATCAAGAAAATTCCCACATAGAGAAGAGGTAAACGAAGTTGAACAATGTTTAGCAAAATCAAACAAAGCAATGGCAACAACACAGATAAAAAAATTGAAATGTCTTTATAGATTAGTTAAAATTATAAATAGATACTGTAGTGAGTAGAATGCTAGTCTGAGCATTACCAGACACTATGACAACTCCAAATGTGTTTCTATCTTATTAGATCTTCTCAGTGAAGCTGAATCATTCTTGTCTTCTAGATCAAAGGACACAGAGAAATATTTATGTATATAGAAATATAGTATGGTATACTGACTTTCATTATTGATGCACTACTAGAAAAAATCTGATCTTCACTCAAAGAAATATGATTATTCACTAGTGAAATGCTCTTCCTTAGCAAACATTTTAAACAGTAATTCTTTTTATTGTTTAGTCATCAGAAGATGAGGAGTCTTAATGACTTTGAGAGGAAATAATCCTCAGAAAGGAGATGTAGCCAACATGCTTGCAACAAAGTGACACCTACTAAAAGCATGCATAGACCAGGTGGCAAGTTTAAACTGGACTTACCATCCAAGAACAACAAAGAGCCCTCCAACAAGCTTCTATGCAGTTACCATTTGCAAATTTTTACTGACAAGGTTTTGGTTGACCCAAGGCTATTGTAGAAGACACTTAGTGAAGATGCTGTGCAATGGAATCAAAACTGAAACTATGAAGTTGAGATGCAAACTTCTTAACTACATGGCTATGCTTGCTGTATCCTCTATCAGATTCATCAAAAGTTGTAGCATACCAATCTTCTTCAAATATTCATATTCAATTCTTCAGGCTTATATTTATGACACTGATTTTTCATGTCTATCCACACTCATAAAGCAATTAAATTTTAATACACATGATGTCAACAAAACAACATATTTGCAATGTTTCAAATATCACAAAATCAGCCAATATTAGTTACATCAAATCTTCACATCATACCAGGGTGAGTTACATCACATATTCACATCATCACAGACATTCAGAATCAATATTCATTATTTTTTTTAGCAAAAAGAAATATAAAAATCTTTACAGCAAAAAATATTGCAAATATAAAAGTTAGATATAATATTTGGGATCATCAATGATCTACAAACACTTTAATTGCAACTGTTCATAATTCAAATATATCAGTTCATTAAGTATTTGGTTTTTCCGAACTTTTCCATTATATTCAAAAGGTGAAGAAACTATAGATTGTTTGGGCAATTTTGAAGAATTTTTACTTACAACTTCATTTGCAATATTTATATCAAACATTTTAAATTCTTTTTGTCCTTTTGTTGCAATTTCAGGTAAAGTTCTTGAGCGTCTATGGCAATAATTGTTTGAGAAAATATTTGTTTTTCTTGATGCAACATCATTAATACAGAGAGAACTAAAAGTACTACTATTTACACTTGACATATCACTGATGGATTTCACTCTATTACAAGATGAATCATTATAACTAATATATGTAGAAAGGGAGCAGTTATATGGAAGACTTGATACACTTGTCAAAGAAACACAGTCACTATTTTCTTCACATTCACATAATTTTGCTCCTTTGCAAGATTTGTGATTATTAATTTGCACAATATGAGGATCTTGTCTTTGTTCTTCTTTGACATTATTCAATGAAAGATTGTCACTAAGCATACTGCTTGCAGAATAACCTTGAGCTGTATTCATATGGTACTCACACCAACTATCATTGCCATCCATTTCTTCATGCTCTAATAGGTCTACAAAGGCAAGTTCATTACTGGAGGTTTCTCTATCTTTTTGTTGTTTCAATTCTTTTAAATCACACTTGCATTGATTTTTAAATTGCTTTTCACATTTACAGTAATCAAAAGCTGTTACTTTCTGTGATGACTTGCAGTATCTAGAGTTTAATGAATTAAACTTGTCATCCCTTTTGCCGTTCAAATTTGAAAATAAATCAGGGGTTTCTAGATTGCATTTGTAAGTGCTGTAACATTCTTTGCAACAGCATCCTTGTAAATTAACATGAGTCTCTGTGTTTTTAGTTGGAGCTTGTTCCTTTGAATACTTGCCATAGTGTAAGTTTTTTGAAGAAGATTCATTCACTTCTGACTGACTCGGTACACAAAACTCAATTTCTTTATATTCTATTTCATGATTTTCTTTTTGACCCCGAATAGTTTTAAGGTTTGTTTTAGGAGAACATTGTGGGAGAAAGTTCTTAAAAGTTTGAGAATCTTTATTTTTTGAAGCATCATTTTGTTTGACTTTGCTTAATTTCTTTTGAACATTTTCACTAGTTCTTTGTCCCATATCTGCAATTTCTTCATAAATGTGGTTGGAATCATCCAAATCATTATCACTGTTGGGAGGACACAATTTAACTTCTTTTGGAATAGGAGGCAGTTCTCTTGATACTTTTTCTACATTTCGTTGTCGACGAAAGAGGTGACAAAACATGATTTTTTTTTCAGTTATCTTCTTGACTACTTTCTGAAAATAGAAAGAATACTTTTATTTGTCTTGTAAAAGTTGAAAATAAGACTTTTTCATATGACATTTAATATCCATATATAGGTAGCACATGGTGAATTTACTGCAGAAGTTGATTAATAGTATAAGAATACCTAACATAATTTAGCTTCATTGCTTATACATTGAGTTCATATTCTATCAAGATAAACTTAGATTTATAGTTCATATGAAAGGATAAAATAAATATTAGTTGAATCAATGAAAGAAACCCTATGAAATCTCTTAACATGAAAGAAATTTCAGCCTAATATCACTCAAATAGCACCTTACAGTCTTAAAAAGAAAGACATAGAAGCTAATGCATTCCTAAATATACTAAAGCTGCAAAGAGAAAAAGTCACGCATGTTGGAATGCATTTGATTATTATAGGTTTGCTCATGAAAGCTGACCTGGGGCTAAACAACAAATAACATTAATATACTGCCTTAGATTTAATCCTCTATTGCCTATATTCCTGTATGAAAAAAAAATCAGTATTAATATGAAGTAATTTTTTTTCAAGATGATAAGGGTTCCATACAATTGGTTTCAATCTTTTGTAGCACTGAACAGAGAAAGGACCTATTCCCAACAGCTAAATGAATGTGAGGTGTTCCCAGTAGTACAACAAAATGCTTGCCAAAGATTTGAACCAACAACAAATAGTTCAATATATCACTCACCTAGCAATTTTAGCTGTCTCACTAAATATATAATTTATAATATTTATATAAGCTTACATTGATTAATGAAGACAGTTTCATTAAATCAGTTTGGAGAAAAAGTTTTATTGATATTTAACAGTAGGCTGTTAAAGTACAATGTTACTGAGTGCTAAGAAACATGGTTATTCACTGTAATGTGTTATGACATAAAGTTACAGAAGTAGAAACCTAATTTGTTGTCTGGTCTGTCTCTAATGTCTGAGATGACAAAACCATTTAAGTTGCTGATGTTTGTAAAATTAAAGAAACACAACATCCAAAATGCCTGAATAAACTAAGAATGAATAAGACAACACTATAATAGTGAAACAACCAAAGAATAAACTGAACTTCTAATTCTACTTGACTACCACTGCATGAATACCTCCACAAATTATGAGGGCACTACATGGTTGAAAGAGTGGGAATATTTATTTGAAGCAGAATGTCACAGAAGAGAGTTGTTGCAAATAATGTCCATACATCATTTTAATTATCACTGAAGGTGGCATGAAAGTATCATTATGAATTGAATAATTAAAACCTACTTCATCCAAATGGAATCAACAGAAACACCAACTGTAAAGGCTGTTGAATCACAACTATTAAAGAAATTAAGATGATAAAAGCAAATAACACTGCAGAATCATCAACTGCTACGCTAAAACCATCAGATTATGTAAATATTACACTAATTATTCAATTAATCAAGTGATGCATGAAGCTGTCATTCCTAATGACAGGCGTAACAGTTTCATAAGGACAAAAGAGATGCATTAGAGAGTAGCAAATACAGAGGCATCAAATTGATAGAGTAAGTTTTAAAAGTAGCTGAAAGAGTCTTAGTCAAGTCAGTAAAACAGAAGACTCCAAAGAAAGTAGTGAAGTTCAAACAATACATTAAATATTATGCTATAAAGGCAAATGGAAATAATGTTTAGGGCAGAAACCTTCAAGGGAGAGACATAAAATGCCAACAGTATAGTATTGGTTAAGATTAGCTTGGATAAGGTCAGTTTAAATTTGTACTAACCAAAGATGCCATATTCCTCGTAACAGAAATGAAGATTTCTTAGCGAAGACTAAACTACTCTACTTTGCATTTGTCTGTCAGTATGGAGAAAGATTTTGAGAAAGTCCTGCACTCATTAATCTGGTAGATGTATAAAAAATCAGGTTAGATGAATGGCTTGTGGATGCATTCAAGCTATTCATCAAATCTGAGAGCAGGCAGCTATGTAAGGATTGACAGAAAATTTAGAAGAGAGTTTAGTGTAAAGCTATGTGTTCACTTGGATCATTCTCAGCCTAGTTCCTTAGTAAATAGTATAGAAATCCAGTAATAGTTAACCCTTGAATACACCATAGATACATGTTTATAAGTTACCTTTCTTGTACACAAATTCAATAACAAAAATCAGGAATGTGACTTACATATAAGGCGAGGACATCTTGTGCAAGAAATGTCATTGCTTTTAAAATCAGCAACAATTATAAATGCTGAACAACTTGAATGCATATTTAATATGATAATACGGTTGCAACCATTTTTAATAAAATAACCATACCTTTAATGTATGAAAACTAAGCCAGGAAAAATTAGGCATTGGTCTTTAGAGTTAGTTGAGTGTAGAGTTCAGAGGTGAGACTGATACAATGAAGTGTAATTGATGAATGAAATAAAGGTAATAGACAGAAACAGTAACAAGAGACAAAATTTGAAAGAACTGTTAATATGAGAAGAGGTCAGTGGCAACACTGATACAATTGTTTGTGGAGATTGTGTAGAGATGAGATAAACAAAGATAATTGATAAATACAATGGTGAGAGGAGTTTATGGCAAAATTAGTAAAGAAATAGATGTAGAGAAATAAGAAAAAAACATGGAAGAAGTGAAGGTCTAGAGCAGGGGTTTCTCAACCAGGGTCCATATAACATTTTGTTGGTAAAATTTATTTGCAATAAATTACTTATACACAAAATATTTTAATACACAAAAATATTTTAATTCATTTACTTTAATAATATTTTAATTCTTTTATACAATATTTTAATTCTTTCATAAACTTGTTAAGAGTTAAACATAAAAGGGTAACGTTTCATGCCAAATCAATTATTGTTACAACAGCAACACACTAGTAGAAAAAATGTTTATTACATGCTACTGTTTTCAAATTTAAAGCTGAAAAATTTGCAGAAGTTAATGGTAACAATTTTGCTGAGAGGGAGTTGTGAAAGACAGGAAAAAAACAAAAATTTTTTACTAGAAATATCGAAGATAAAAGAGCACATAGAGATATCTAGAGATGGAGAAAGAACTGTTTGGCTAGGTCACTGATCAGGGAGATACTCGGTTACACTGTAACCTTGTTAGAGATAAGACTGAAGAAGCCAAGATATCTTCTAATCCACTAATAGAATGCCTAATGAATGGGCTCAGCATTTTATGATGAAAAATGGACTTAGTCTATGACAGAAATCTAAGGATATCCTAGAAGCTACCCACACGGTTTGGAAGAGAAGATAAACTCTTCACACTTTGAAACAGAAAGCAGCATGATTTTCAAATTGAACATATGATAAAATGGACCATAATCCAATGTTTCTGAATTTTTTGGAAACTGCAAATTTGACATCAAAGGAAGGAAGACTATTCATGTGAAAACCACAGGACATGAAAGGATATAAGTTTACTGTGGTGAGCAACAAGAGAGTCAAGGAGAAAGAGTGAGAGAGAGAGAGGGGAACGATGAAGGGGAGAGGAGAAGAATTAGAGAAAGAGTGGGAGAGAAAAAAAGAAAGGAAGAACAAGAGAGGGAGAGAGAATAGAGATAGGTGGTAGAGTGCACATCGGTAGTATTAAGATAAAACTTACTTGGAAATGGATGTGTGGCGTTCGATCATATAATAATATGAATAATATATATATATGCATATACATACATACATGTACATGCCTACATATATATGTATACTAGCAGAGATACCTGGCGTTGCCCGTGTTACATGCAATTGAAGAATGAGACTTTTCTGTTATATTTTCTGTAAGGAACTGGAATACCTATAATTCGAATTTCCTCAAAATTGCAGATGAGGGTTCTTTCCCTCTTTACACACCCTAAAAAAATTCTAATCATGACACATGTATCCCATACTATTGATCTTTATGCGCATATTCCAAAATTCAAGTCTTCTGGAACCTGTAAAACGGATTTTGCTCCTGAAAAATGGAGCTCTAAAATGTGGGAATGAAGGCCCCTATTGGGGGTGGGAGTGTTAATGTCAACCAGAGAAGTTGAATTGTTGGGAATGTTTTTAACTTAGGTCTTATAGTATGCCTATATATATATGTGAGAGTATAGTTTCACTTCAATAGTTTCAGTATGAAGTTGAAAGTATTAAAGTGAAAGTGTGTGACATTACAGTAGCAACATGTTATTGTTTCACTTTTGACACGTAATACTGAAATAGTGGAATAGTTTCAGTATTAAAGTGAAAGTATCTGACATTACAGTAGAGTGATGTTATTGTTTCACTTTTGACATGTAATACTGAAATAGTGGAGGAGATATGATATTGGTGTGGGCTCGAACTATGCAAGAAGTTAAAAATATTTTTGCCCTAAGATACTACATGGACCCTAATTAGGGCATGTGTTAATTTGGAATGAGATTGGTTGTGTAGTTCTCGAGTTTTAGGGATTCACACAGACACACATTCTCATCTTTATATATATAGATATAAACACACACACACCCAAACACACATATATATATGTATATCAATATAAATATATGAAAGTCAATGAAGTTTGGTAAAAGAAGGTAATTATTACATATTTTCTTGCTGTTGTCATTATAACACCTCGTTGTAAACAATATTCCTTGTTTTTCCTTGTGGAGCATATGCAAATAGGTTTGTTTTGCTTCCCACTCTTGAGCAGCCAACATACAGTTGTCCATGTGAGAAGCAGGGCTCTTCCAAGAGAAGACCAGCTACAGAGAGGGTTTGACCCTGAGATATAGAGTTGTAAACCCTATACCTCCACCCCTATCTTCTTTTTTTCGTTCTCTTTCCTTCTTCCTCCCCTCCTGTCCATATATCTGACCTCACAATCTCTTACACATCTTCCTCTATTCATCTATTTATAGCCTACTGCTTCCACTACTACCTTCATTTCTCCCTTAACTATTCCCTCCTCCTTCCTTCCTGTCTTATGACTTGATCTCACAATCCCACACACATCTTCCACTCACTTTGGGCTGTCTTTTAAGTAACCATTGCACTGAGTAAACTGGATACGAAATGATGTATATCTGCCAATATAACTATAATTATCACTAGAAAATACCAACACGGATTCTATACATGGATATTTACCTTTGGAATGGAACTATACTACAAGTACTTTCTCTTCTTTGTTTTTTCTTCTCTGCATCGCTTGCATTTCTTACTGCAAATATCCTCATACAGATTTAATAATCCTTAACTTCTACTATTACTGTCTCCGATAAAAGGGATACATTGAATTTTCCCTGAAACAGCTGTAAGACATTCTACATAAAATATAAATTTATTTATGCCATTGGTCTCTTTATCTCATTCTTTTTATATATACACACGATAATACACGAGCCATGTTAAATTCCCCATTAAGGTTGCAACCACATCTGAGGCAAAACTAGTCGGTATACAGCACTTACTTGGTATTACCTGTAATATTCGGGTCTGGTTGACATCATTACCCTTCATAACCTTTATATACATATACATATATATATATATATATATATATATACATACATATATATGAGTAAAAATAAATACAAAAAAAAAGGGTTTTGTATGATCGTGTATAGAGGAATATATTATTTTATTTAAAAGAGTTCCAACTCTGTCTGTTTTTTATGTTTTTTATTTTTTTATTTATATTCTTGTAAAATTTATGTGGGATATAGAATATGGAATATATAATATATAATACAAAAAAAGATGGATAGTACAATGAAATTAAGTATTGAATGTCTTATTGAATATATGGAATATGTCTTATTGAATATATGAAATATTGAGTG
>NC_068981.1:107540580-107544940 GCF_001194135.2 Octopus bimaculoides
TGGCTTGTGCGGGTGGCACATAAAAGACACCATTTCGAGCGTGGCCGTTTTCGTGCTGGTGACACGTAAAAGCACCCACTACACTCTGAGTAGTTGGCGTTAGGAAGGGCATCCAGCTGTAGAAACTCTGCCAAATCAGACTGGAGCCTGGTGTTGCCATCCGGTTTCACCAGTCCTCAGTCAAATCGTCCAACCCATGCTAGCATGGAAAGCGGACGTTAAACGATGATGATGATGATGATGATACATGTATATATATACATATATATACATAAACAGTAACAATAATTTTTAACCCCAAGAGGACAATTCCTCCATCTGGTTATCAATGCAATCTGCACCCAATAGATATTACAAGAAGGGAGCTGTAGGAGGCGTCCTCCTGAGGATAGAAACAGAAGCAACACCGGTTCTTACAGAACAACCTTACTGAAGTGGCAACAAACATTACCTCTCAGTATAGTTACTGCTTTCATCTCGTATAGAGATTTTCTAGCTAGCTACTTTGCTTCATATATATTCTGTTTAATCTACACAAGCATGGTAAAATGGGCATTATGATGACGACGATGAAGATATTTATATATACGTGTGTGTGTGTGAGTGTGCGCGGGCATGCATGTGCGTATTAATATTTATATATCATCGTTATTTTAACATCCACTTTTCCATGCAAGGGTCATTAATCAGAAATACAAACACATTTATACACATATCTATACACATCTATATCCATATATATATATATATATAGATATATACACACACACAAATATATAGAGACACATCTACACCAATGGATACTCCTAAAACCAGTTGTTCAGTATCCACCTGCAAAGGATCAATGCGAGATGGGTCGAAATAATTGTAGTGATCAATAAATATTCTCATATCTTCCATTTTTCCCATTAATCAAAAATACACACACACACACACTACATGCACTTACATTTACACATGTACACACACAAGTATATACACACAAACATATTTATCTATCTACCTATAAAAATAGATCAATATAGGTAGATAGACAGAGAGACACATGCACGCACACACACACACATATGGCTGTGTGGTTAAGAAGTTTGCTTCCCACCGTGTTATTTTGGATTTAGTCCTATTGCATGCACCTTAAAGCAAGAGCTTTTTACTATAGCAGCAAGCCAGCCAAAGACTTGTGAGTAGCTTTCATATATGGAAACTAAAAGAAACTTGTCACATACGTAATGCATGTGTGTGTGTTTGTACATTCTTATTTCACCATCACATGATGGTTATGAATGAGCATCACTGTTATACAAGCAGTGTGCCACCTTTCTAGTCTACCATGAAAATATGTTCACTCATGGGAAAAATTTTGTTTGTTTGGAAACAACTAAGATTTAGTGACAGAGAAGGCTTCCAATCGCAGAAAAACTGCCTTAACAAGCTCTGTCTAATCCATGCATGGGTGGAAAAGTGGATGTTAAAACAATGATCATATATAAATATTTATACACACACATTATATATATAAATATCATCATCATTTTAATGCCCATTTTACCATGCTTGTGTAGCTTAGACAGAATTTGTTGAAGCAGATTTTCTACAGCTGGATGCCATTCCTGGTGCTAACCCTCACCTGCTTCTACACAGTATAATATTTTCCCATGGCCAGACTTGTTTTTCATGGAAAACTAGAGACGAAAAACATCACTTTTATTATGGTGATTCTTATTTACAACCTTCACACTTCATCAAGTATGAAATTTATAGTAAGATATATGGTAAACTTTGACATTTTTGCACCATTATTATATTTTGACAATCTTTATTTTTTGTTAGAAAGCTGACACGTCTTTTTCTCTATTTTAACTCATTTTGCACTTTATAAAGTATTTATAAATCGTTTTTTTCTATTTTTGTTTAGAGATGGATAGTCAGAAATTCATTCAGTTCTTGGAAATACAGCATCAGAAACAGCTCGGAATATTAATGGAGTATTTCATTCTAATGTTATTACATAAGAGACAGTATCAAATTGGTTTGCAAAATTTTGTTCTGGTAACTTTGACTTCACAGAGTAACGCGGTCAAGCAGAAACAGAGGTAAATAATGACAAACTGAAAGCCACCATCGAGTCAGATCCATCTCAAAGTGCCTGTGAATTATCGTTGTTGTTTGGTGTTAGCAAGCAAACAATACTGACTCACCTAGTTCAAATCGGTGAAGTGAAAAAGTTGGATAAATGGGTTCCACATGAACTCAATGAAGATCAGAAACAATATTTGGAAGCCTGCATTATGCTACTTTCTGGTCACAAAAATAAATAATTTTTGATTCAAATTTGTAACATGTGATGAGAAACGGATCCAATACAACAACCGTAAATGTTCAGCACAATGGTTGGACAAAGACAAGCCACCAAAACACAGTCCAAAAAGCAAAATTCATCAAAAGAAGCTGATGGTGTGTGTTTGGTGGCCTGGCTCAAGTGTGATCCATTATGATTTCATTAAACCTGGCTCATCAATCACAGCTGAAGTATACTGCAACCAACTGGACAAAATGATGCAGAAACTTAACTTACAGAAAAACAGCCTAGATTAGTCACCAGATTCACTCCTATTTTACTGCAAGACAATGCCAGACCATACATCGCAAAAATGACATTGGTGAAACTGCAAGAGTTGGAGTTGGAAGTTTTCCATCATCCACCATACGCACATATCTTGCCTCCACTAACTACCACTTCTTCCAGAATTTGGATAACTTTTTGATAGGAAAAAAATTTAATTCTGATGATACTGTAAAACTGGCCTTCCAAGATTTTATTGACTCTAGATTGCCAGGCTTTTACAGTTCCAGGCTGGACAAGCAACCTCTGAAATGGCAAAAGTGTATTGACAATGTGGGTGCATACCTTGATGAATAAAACTATTCCTTGTAATTATAAAACATTAGCAAACTTTTTTTTCTTTTCTACAAATTTCATACTTGACGACCTAATATATATGTAAATGTATATTTACTATATTTGTATAGATTATGGGCTTCTTCCAGCTTCTGTCAACCAAAACCACTCACAATGCTTTGGTCAAGACACTTTCCCACAGTGCTACACAGTAGAACTGAACCTGAAATTACATGGTTAGGAAGCAAGAAAATGCAGAACAATTGAGTTTTGGAACCACATATTTACAAGCACAAATACTCAGGACTTAACAGAATTTGATGATTCTTGATAACCTGCTTGGACCTCCTTTGGACTAATTGTGCCCGGCAGATGTCACTTTCTTTCCTTTCTATACTACCCTCCGTTCCCCCCACTTCATTCTGCCATTATACTTGTCTTTAGATCAGTTGTACCCAGTACACTACCATCATCTTCCCCTCCTGTACCACCTGTCACTCCTATCTAATAACCGTGCTTCTTCTCCAATACATCTTGGCCTACATACATACTGCCTTTGCTGTATGTATGTATCTCAGAATATTGAGAATGCCTGCTCACCTCTAAACCTACATACAGGAAGTTACAGTAGACCAAGTGTCCAGAATGTGCTAACTTAATCCTCCCAACCTGCTCTGCTTTTCTTAATACTCTCGTCCTTTTCTCTCACCCCTTCCAGATCTCTCATCTCTCCTGTCTCTTCGGTCATGTTGTCTTCAATTGTCTTATTTCCTTGTTTATCTGTGTGTTTATGTATTTGTATGAATTCATATTTCCCTTATCTTCACATATGTTCCTCACTCATAAGTATTAGCTTTCAGACAGTGTTATTTGCATGCAGTCCATTACAGAAGCATGACCAAGTTTTTGACATGTCTTGACATGTGGCAATATCTTTGTAAACAAATTACTCCTTCATGAAGTGTCTTTCATTTCCAGTTCTTTGAGATAAACATGTCTGAGCTGTTTTTTGTTATTCAATAGACTGGAAAATTATTACCATGCTTGGACACAATTTGGCAACAGAAAGGGCATCAAACTATAGAAAACTCTGCCCCAATGTACATCCAACCGATGCAAGCATGGAAAAGTAGACTTTAAAACATGTTGCTATATATATATATATATATATTTATCTTTTATCTTTTACTTGTGTCAATCATTAGACTGTGGCCATGCTGTGGCACTGCTTAGAAGAATTTTTAGTCAAATGCATCAACCCAGTACTTATTTTTTTAAAGCCTGGTACTTATTGTATTAGTCTCTTTTGCCAAACTACTAAGTTACAGGGATGTAAACACACTAGCACCAGTTGTCAAGCAGTGGTGGCGAGGACTAACACAAACATAAAGACACACATACACATATATATAAAGGAAAACAAAAGCAAAACCAAGGCAGGACGAGTATCTCAGATTCTAT
>NC_068981.1:107544987-107565565 GCF_001194135.2 Octopus bimaculoides
TATATATATATATATATATATATATATATATATATATGTGTATGTATGTATGTACATATATGTGACAGGCTTCTTTCAGTTTCCGTCTACCAAATCCACTCACAAGGCTTTAGTCAGCTTGAGGCTATAGTAGAAGACACTTGCCCAAAGTGCGATGCAGTGAGACTGAACCCAGAACCATGTGGTTAGAAAGCAAGCTTCTTACCACACAACCACACCTGCACCTATATATTTATATCATCCAACATCAATTAGTGACACTATGAGGTTCCTTCCTGCATTGTGGTCTAGTATCACGTTCATCAAAACACTCATGAAATCCAATGTCTTCTTCAATGATTTTCTTGAGCGTCAAATCCAGGCAGCAATGTCTACAAGTGACATCAGGGGACCATAACAGAACTCTCATGGCAGCTTCAATGTGTCTCATTATATGTCCAGCAAGAGCTACATGACACTTTCTTATGACAGTTAAAATCTTCGGAAGATGCCCATATAAGATCTTGTTAGTTGAATGTGACTGCCAAGAGATTTTAAGAACAGTATGCAAGAGAAAGGTATGGTTAGTATCTAACTTCCAGAGTGGGTGCATCTGGCATCGTTCTCATTCCTAAGGACAGCCTAACTATATCCAATAACTGCCAAGGAATTTCTCTCTCTCCCAGGTTGCTGCAAAAATATGCCGTCATCTTTTATTGAATCATTTGCGCTGTCCTTGACCCTCTTCTCCGACCAAATCAAAATGGTTTCTGTTGGGACAGATCAACTTCTTTGCAAATCTTAACCTTGTGAAGGTTAATCAAGGATGAAGGTTAATCAAGGAGATTCAAAATCATAACAAAGAAGCAGTGATTGTCTTCATCGACTTCTGTAAAGCATTTGACTTCATTGACATGAGTAATATGATCAGGATCTTAAGTGCTTATGGTGTTCCAGATCTCATCATTGAAGCCATCAAACATATGTCAATACTTCATCTACAGTGGTTACTCCTGAAGGTGAAACTAATTCTTTCAAGGTGAACACTGGTGTTTTCCAAGATAATCCTCTGGCTCCTTCTCTCTTCATTGTGACTCTTGATTATGCATATATATATATATATATATATATATATATATAATGGGTAAGGCTAGTTTATGGGATTACCATAGGTTTCAAAAACCTGTTGGCCCAAGACCTCTTAAAAATAGGGAGGAGGAAATGCGTTAGCAGAAACATGCACATATATATATACATAAGATTCAAATTGATAGTAGTACGACAAATAATGCAACTAAAGACATGAAGTAAGGGAAAGCAGCTGGTCCATCAGGAATTACCACATAGATGTTTAAAATATCTGGCAGAGTTGGATATGACCTAGTTACCTGTATAGTTGATCAGGTTGTACAGAAAGATATGCCTAATGACTGGTATAGTAGCACTACAGTCAAGTGATATAAGGGAAAAGGAGAAGTAATTATAGCTGTATAAAACTGCTATGTCAGGTCTTAAAAATTACAGAAAAATTTATATCACAACTAATTAGGAAGATGGTTAGACAAGATAAAATGCAGTTTTGTTTTATATATGAGGAAGGAGTACTACAGATGCTCTTTTCCTAGTTAAGCAATTGCAGAAGAAGTATTTAGCCAAAAGTAAACAATTGTATTTAGCTGTCACTGACCTGGATAGTGTCTTTGACAGGGCTCCTGGCTCTTTGATCTGGGGATTGCTACTGAAGCTGGGAGTAGACTAAGAGTCATCCAAGCCATATACAGGGATGCTATCAGTAAGGTGAAAGTTAATAATAAAGAAAGTGACAAATTTACTGTGCAGGTAGGAGTTCAGACAGGCTGTCTGTGAGAACTCCTTTATGTTAATGACTTTGTTAGTAAAATAAGAAAAGAAATTTCAGGTGTGGAAGCAAAACCTAGAATCAAAGGTTCTTGAAGTTAACTTAGAAAAGATCAAAGTCCTAGTAAGCAGGAAAACAGTTTATTTATCCCTATAGGAAAATAACTCTGTTTGACATGTAAAAAAAGGTGTGGGCAGTAATTTCAAATGGTGTTGCTAATAAAAATTATGGGCACAAGAATGCAGTAGAATCATTGAAAGATTAACTGACTTTGTCTGTAGCAGATGCACAGGAGTAATAAACATTAAGAACACATGGATAATAAATTTTCTTGAATGCTCATACAGTTTGTTGCCTAGGTGATCTAATTAGCAGTGGAGGAAGATGTTCTGAAAATAGCAATACTTCAGAGTGCTATTACCTCTGTTGGTAACAAAAGGCTTCTCTCAATGAAAAAGGAAAATTGCTTGATATATATGTATGAACAGCACTGCTACAGGATAGTGAAACATGGGCCACAAATGCAGATGATATGCAAAGACTAGAAAGAAATGAAGTTAGCAGGCTCTGCTGGATGTGCAATGTCAGAGTGCATGTATGACAAAATGCAAATGCGTTGGGAGAAAAATTGGGCATAAGGGGCATCAGCTGTTGTATGCAAAAGAGAAGACTGTACTGATATGATTACGTAACACATATGGATGAGAAGCATCAACTGCTACATGTGGATGGAACTCATGGGAGAGTGAAACCTATGAAGATTTGGGATGAAACAGTGACATCTGACCTCAGATTTTTGAGACTCACAGAGGAGATGACAAGGAACTGCAATTCGCCATGCTTGAGAAAACCCATCCATCTCAGCAAAAGTGAGTTCCTAAAAGCATACTTTTAATGCTTATACCTCTGCATCCAATCTGTACTTGTCAAGCCTTCCCAGAAACCCATCTTCATAACACTCACAAGGCTTTGATTGGTCCAAGGCTATAGTAGAAGTCACTTGTATAAAGTGTCGGGCAGTAGGACTGAATCCAAGACTACATGGTTAAGAAGCAAGTGACACCTGCACTTATATGTATATATATGTGTGTGTAGGTGTGTGTGTGTGTGTGTGTGTTTAGCCACACACACACACCTACAAACATATACATATATACATGGCTTGATTTCTGCAGCTGAATGCCCTTCCTAATGACAACCACTTTACATTGTGTGCTAAGTGCTCTTAATGTGCTACTGGCATGAGCACTTTTACATGGCACTCATGCCAGTGCCACATAAAAACGTTCATACCAGTGGCACGTTAAAAGCACCCAGCACACTGTAAAGTGGCTGGTATTAGGAAGGACATCCAGGCATAGAAACCAAGTCAAATTAGACAACCTGGTGCAGCTTTCTAGCTCTGGTCAAACTGTCCAACCCATGCCAGCATGGAAAACTGACGTTAAAGGATGATGATAATGATGATATCTTATCTTCTTATACATATATAAAAGCAAGTTGTCTGTTTGTGCCAAGTTGCTGTCTACACCCATTAACAAATTTTAGGGAAACTTTGCAAACATGTTAAAGTAGTATCCAGTTTGTTACTAGGCTCATTGAAGTTTAATAAAAATCTATAATTGGATGGCTAGGGCCCCTAGAAGTGATCCACATATATAACCATTACCCGCCAAGGGAAATAGCCTATTCATTTTCCTATATATAACAAATACTTCTCAATTGATTAAACAAGCATTCTACATTATGTAGACTTTCTTACAAGGAATTGTCAGACAAGGTCAGTGATTTTATTTGGTATAAATCAAGTTGAGTATGTTTATTTCTTAGTATTTGGACTGTTATTTTCACAATTTACCCAGTACAACCCTTAAAGTAAATAGTATTTTCCTAAACAATAGATCCACTTATTTTGGTTAGTGACGTATTCATGACGATGCCTTTCATATCACTTCAACCAATTGACAAGCACTGCATGAAGAACTGTTCTGCTTTTAGACAAATACACTGTCATCACAAAGGTCACATCCTGTTTACATGTAGGAACACTTTAATTTATATTAATAGATGTGTTAATGCTTTGCAATGATATACTCTATGTAACAACCAATCACACAAGCAGACAGAAATCGCCATTTGTCTATTAATAACATTGCAATCTGCACTGTCCTCATACAGTTCACACGCTGTTTACACGTAGGAACATTTTCTTAACATGTACCCTTTACTTTTCTTAACGGCCAGGGGTAAATAACCCATTTAAAATCCTTTATTTTCTTTTCCACTGTTTACATAGGAACACTCTCTTAAAAAAGATCAAATCTGAGTTCTCAACCTGTGCGTGCAGGAAAACTGCAGCAAAAACCGTTCAACAGTAGATCTATTTATTTTGGTTAGTGACTTATTCACAAATATACCATGAATGACGATGCCTTTCACATCACTTCAGCCAATTGACAAGCGCTGCATGAAAAACTGTTCTGCTTTTAGACAAATGCACTGTCATCACAAATGTCACAGCCTGTAGCAACACCTTAATTTATATTAATAGATGTGTTAATGTTTTGTAACGATGTACTCTATGTAACCACCAACCACACAAGCAGACAGAAATCGCCATTTATCTACCAATGCACATGCTGTTTACGTGTAGGAGCATTTCCTTAATTCATATTGATAGCTGTGTTGATGTTTTAGTAAGTGTCGTAAATGTATTGATAATCTACATGTTATTTTATTTTAGAATCAATATGCAAATTTATCTGTACGTCCACTGTAAAACTAAATGTCAGTCTGTTTCTATATACATTGTAAATCTATTTTAACACTAGCACGCTGAGGGTAATATTCTCTGGGAATGCACAAAAGCCCTTTTCAGAGTTATTTACTTTGAATTGTTATTGTCTCATATCTGATTAGCCTGTTATAACGTAACATCCTTCACGATTTTGGTATACATACCTTATTGGTATTTCCTCCTAAGTTCCATATACTCTGGGAATGCATTAAAGCCCTTTTTGGGGTTACTTTATTTGAATTCTTACTATTGGGTAACTAATTTCATGTTATTACGTAACCGACTTCACAATTCGGGTTTTCATAACTTATTAGGATTTCCTAAAAACAAGATTCTCTGTAAGAGTTTGATATTCTCTGTAAATGTACAAAAACCGTTTTAATGACTACATACTTTGTATTGTTATTGGATTAGTGAAACAATTATGAGAATGGAACCAAGGGATAAGCGCCACTTTTCTGGGAATTACTGAGTACGTCAGCCAGTATATGTAAATGGATGGATGGATGTATGTACAGGGTACAATGGGTAAATTGTCACCATTTTATATTTTTAACTTTGCACATATGCATTGTTTGTTTTTGATTTTGTCAACTACACAGTTGAGTCAGTAGGGCACGTCTGTGAGAAAAACAGCACTATGACACAATTCACTCTGCCAGAAATTTGGAAACAATGTACTGTACTGCTTGGCATTCACACCGGAAACTCCAATATGAACATTTCAGAGTTTTTGGGTGTTAATCCGAGGACAGTGCAATCTGAGGACATGTACTGAGAGTGATAAAAATCAAAACATTTAGTCAACTTCATGGTGTTTGGTGTGATCACTAGTGATGGCAGCGATGTTATACCTCCATTCATCTTCCCACATGACTTCAGACTCAACATGGAGGCCTATATCAAGTGCCTGGAGGAGGTAGTGCTGCCCTGGGTCAAGAGGGTGGCTGCTGGAAGACCTTATGTCTAGCAACAACAAACCATGCCACACAAGCAGAACCCAGTCATGGCTGTCAGACAATTTCTGTGACCACATCACCCCTAACATCTGGTCACCTAACTCCCCAGACTGCAACCTCCTTGATTATTATCTGTGGGGTGCAGTTCAGCAACTCCTTGTAACACCAAAGATGAACTGAAGGCAAAGATAATGGCAGCATTCACCAACTTAAACAAGGAGACTGTCCAGAAGAATTACAGGAGATTTTGAAGTTATCTGAAGGCTGTGGTTGAAGTTAATGGTGATTTTATTGAATAAATTTACTCTTTAGTATTTCAAGATATTTTAATATAATTTTGGTAAATATATCTGTTAAAATGAGATGTCAGTGTTATTTTCATTTTTGCATAATTTAGACAACAGTTTATTCACCACACCCTGTATAGAGAGAGAGACTGAAAGAGAAAGAAAGAAGAAAACATAAGCATAGCCAATATGTTAAAAGAACAAGACATGGAAAAGTATAAACCTGGACACAACTCTCCCCTCATCAGCTGTCATTTGAAGGTCAAAACAATTTCAACACTTTAGCATCAGGATTGTTCATACAAACACACACCTAATGTTGAAGTTATATGCTCATGTAAGAATTCAACAGCATGCCTACTGAATGAAGTATGTCATTAGTTATGAAGTAGAGGTAAATCTAGAAATAAGAATCAAAACACCATCCTAGAACAACATACCAGATTGACTCAAGAATCCTTTAAGCAAAGATTACTCAATCAAATTGCCTCATTCATAAACACTGTAAAAAGGAATATGAGGTAATTTGCAAGCTATATCTGGCAATTAAAGAAAATGGTACAGATTTTGACAGCTGGAAAATCAACAAAAATCTAGATCATACAGGAATGCTAACAAGAGATGCAAGGGCTGCAGAGCAGAGAAAAATGTATAATTCAAAGCAACTTGTGGAACTTAAGCTTGTATCTTAATGTCAAGATGGAGATCTTGATATTAAGATACAGGCATATACAAGAGAAAATCCATCCTCAGACACTGGATGTTACCACCACAGGTCCCATCTACTCTCATACTCCTAGACCTTTATAGATCTTCTCATTGTGCTGCTATATGTCTCTTCCCACTGTATTTCCTTAAACCCTCCATTTTTCCAATAAGTTGGTCATCTCACAGATTCCACCTTCTTTATCTCCTGATCTCTTCCCATTCCACATTCCTTTATATGTCTGCATCCTGCTCCCTCTCTTTTGATCCCTAATTTTTTTAATTGTGTGTATGTAAGAGTGTGTGCGTGTGTTAGCTGGCTGTAATCTGATTTCAAATAATGCCATTGCATGATTATTCTCTTAAAATCAGCAGTACAGATGTGGCATTTCATTCTTGCAAGGGATCTACACTCTTTTACACAAATGTGGCAAAGATGGGTGTCTCTTGCAGCATGTTCAGAGAGCTTACCATACATGTAGTATTGAAGGGAAGTGACTTTATGCCGCGTGTTGTGAGGTTAAAGTATGATAGGACAGGAACAGGTGTCTTGCTGTGGGTAAGATACATGGTTACTCTAGTTGAGGTAACCACACACACACACATATATATATATATATGTGTACAAGTGTACGCATGCACATATGTAAACACACACAAGCATATATATATATCACGATCATCATTTTAATGTCTACTTTTCTATGCTATCAGAATTTACTGAGGTAGATTTTCTGTGGCTGGATTCTCTTTATGTCCCTACCTTACCTGTTTCCTTAGTGGAAACAAATAGCACCACTTGTTTACAACTACACCTAGACACACATACATCACTTGGGCACTGTAATACTAATAACCTGGTGTAGAATTCAAAAGGTCTAGCCTTCAGAGTTTCATGAAGTCCCACATGTCATGGGAATACTCAGCTACTTAAAAGTTAATTCAAGAGCAGGTAGTTAAGTTCACCGAAAAACTGAATCCTCATAGTCGAACGACGGACATCAATTTGTGCCTGTGTGGTATGAACAGGGGAAGAGATGGCTAGTTCATATGTTCAGGGCCCGGAAATTCAAGGTGTGGCCCAAAAACAAAGTCTTATATATATCTCTTGAGGTAAGAATCGTAAAATATTAAAATATATTTTATGTGGTTCAAATATTATCTAACATGGAAATAGCTTACCTCAGTTACGCCCAGGGTTGGGTTGCACATGACTGCCACAATTATGTATACACACACGAGTGAGTGGACAAACGAAAGAAAAAAGCACTCAACACGTTATATAGGAGTTAGATGTATTATTTAAAACAGTTTGATTTGGCTTGAAACTTTAAGTCGCATGAAGCTGAATCAAACTGTTTAAATAATGTGTGTGTGTGTATGTGTGTATTCCATGTAGAGTATATCATCAACATTTCACTGTAGAGTGAAGTGTGGTTTTAAATATTCAGTTAAAATTTAGATGGTTAATGCCTTAGAAAAAGGATGTCAAATTGATGTTTCTCATCTGCAGCCAATATAGAGAATTATATTATTTCTTATATTTAGGTTTTCTATCTCCCATAGGATTAAATAATAAGCATTCTTGTCGTTATTATTCTTATTAGAGAATATGTTTCCAACAAATAGAAATAAGTGAATAAGCAGGACATTTAATTTTCCATATTCCAGTTGCCTTCCATTCTGATAACAATATTATGTTGTTTTTGATCTTTAGAAATTCCTTGGTGGGAAAAAGTGAAACATTTGAATATGTTTGGTAACAATCATTAATTCCATCACAGCTCTAACCTTTGGGCATTGAAACGTTCATTTGAGGAATTTACTGCATTATCAGAAATATTTGCATTAAAGCTTTGTCTTTTACAATAGATTAAAGAAGACACACTTTCGTTGTTCTGAATAGAATTTGGTATCTGCCAGAGCATGGCAAAATATTGAGAGCCTTAATCCATTTACGAATAACTCCACCTACAATTATCGCAACATTCTTTCTTTAGATGACTGCTTGAGCTTCAACAAAAAGAATCATAATTATGGCAATACCAGACTGCTCTCAGGACAACATCACATCCTTTCAACAGGGAAGCATAAAATTGATCTTCGCTATGCTGGCTTTTATGTAGTCATGTTACACCCTACTAACTCTCCGAACTGACACTAAATCCTGGTACTGTAATTCTCCTTGAGTAGCGAGTGTTGGTTTGTAGGACTGGAATACTTTGTTTTGTTTTTTGTTTACATACTGAATAATAATAATAACATGGTGAGAAAACTAATGTCTATGAAAATGACCCTATTCCACGAAAATAAGTTGTGAACACAAGTCTGAAAAGTTTGACACTAACCGAATGTTTTACACTGCTATCGTCCAATAACGGTCCTAGTCCATAGTAAAGAGGGGTATTTAACTCGCATGCAAGTAGTTAAACTACATGAACGAATAAAAAAGGAAAATCAATATATCGTTAATTCTCAGTTTATATTGTATCTGACTAAAAGAGCCAAAAATAATTTTGCGAGAAACTCTTTTTCAACAGCAAACAGAATATATATATATATATATATATATACATTTACTAACAAACAACCATTTTCAGAGTGTCTAACGTCAATTTTTCTTTTCATATATCTTGCTTTTTATTTCTCTTTTATTAGTGTTACTTATATAGGCACGTACCTGATCGAAGAGGGCTTGTCTTTCTAAAACATAGAAGCCATTTGATGTTTTAAAAAATCCTTAACTTGCGCAGTTGCTCTCTAAGTGAAGCATGTGACTGTCATTGTGTAAGCAGGCGACACACAAGTTATTGAGGTTCACCTGTCCGTTTGGATGCGGAAATAATCAGTTAGCTATGTCACAGTACGTTTACTACTACCTGTTCAGCGTATTGTAATCCCCGACTAAGCTACTAGAAATAACAAATGTAAACACCTCGGGCTAAATAACTGACTGACTGCTTCGGAATAGCTTTAACGCTCTCAACATTAGGCTGCCAGCAAGAATATCACTTGGAAGTTCGTAGGAAAGGATAAATAAATGCAAATATTCCTTTATCTACTTATCCGAGTCCTTTAATAATAATTTTTTGTGACATATTTTTATTATGATTAACTTGAAAAAAAAGTTTATTTTAATTCGGACTGAAAATATGTTCCACTGGGTCATGATAAAAATAAAGAAACTAAATAGTACTTTCAAAAGAAGGGGTAAGGACAGTGAAGGCTGTGTCCTACTTGGTCAACGAACATCCGGAGAACATGCATGTATGTATGCATACATACATAGACAGACAGAAAGAGAGGAAAGGAGGGTACCTTGCGTTGTATATTAAATTTATAACAAACAGCTTTCTGTTGTATAATACTCACCTGTTTCATAAAAAAACATAATAAACAATTATTTCGATTGATATTTTTAACTATTTCTGTTTCTATGTCGAGGAAATAACGAGAGGAAATTCAATTGTCCCAATGACAATATGAAAGTGGAAGTATTAAACAAAGGCTTCTTTTTTTTTCTTTTCTTTTTGTTTGTGCGGCATCCACATATTCATTCTCCTGTAATCTTGTCTAGAGTAGTCACTTAGTTGCTCATCTCACTTTATACCTTTAAAGTTAACTTTTATTTCCAACAATTATATTCTTCCTTGTTCTTTTTTCACAATCCTAATTCCATTTCTGATACGAGTATCGCACAAGTTTACCATTAGAAATTGGGAATATTTCTTAGTCGCAAACAATAACAAAATTCCACCAACTTAGACCAAACGGCTTTTTACATGCTCGCTTGACCTGCCATACTCTTCCTTTTTATATAGGACAGGACACAGATTCTATCGTCCTACATACCTTTAAAATGAGACGGAACAGTCACGGCTGGAATATTTTAGATAACTGGTCTGATCGATTAGGATTGACAGTGGTGGTGGGGGAGAGCAACAATTATGAACATACTTTTAGTCAATTATCCAGTAAATAAATGAGACCATCTAGGGAATAGATTGAGTGTGTGTATTATCCCCCACGAATAATCAAGGTAGATTAAAATCTTCAGTCATGCTTAAGTAATCTAGGCAAGACTTCCTTTTCTACCCCCACCCCAAAACCCCACTTTATTTATTTTAAGTCTTTCCGCAATCTAATATGTTTACTTACTTCAAATGCCATTAGACCTGTGATTGCACCAAGTACATAATATCAAGTTCTTAGTCATGTATCAATCAATAATATCGAGTCCCTACCTACAAAATAAATATTTAGATTATGAGGCTTCAAGTCGGTCATTCGCACCTTCGGATTTCCTCAAAACATACTCTTCCTGGTACATCTTTTCTTTTTCTCAAACATCATGGGAACTAAATTTTCTCCATTCAAGGACTCTAATCTTGGAATCTTCCATTACTGCTTTAGGTAGAAAATCTAGCTTTAGTATCAAGCCTAAGTATCCAAAATATTGGATCGATTCATTCAGTCGTACCTGTCTTTTATTGGCTTTATACTCCGCCAGGATTACTTATTTTGAAAATATAGCGAACACAGCAAAACACACGTTCTCGGCGAGCAAAAACCGGTTGAAGTCAATTCCTTTTTCTCACGATGCTTATGTTCTTGAGAAAATTGAAAATGTTGCAGCTTCTCATGGCTTTACAAAAAGAAAGAATTCATATATAAAGAGTCCAAGAAAGTATTAAAATGAACATACCTCTTTCATAACTATATTTATAAAGACATTTCTATTCAAATGAATTCATTGTTTTCGCAATATATTAATACATACTCGAAACCTTACATTAACCACCTACATGCCCAGTGGCGGATTGGGTCTCAAAATACTGGTTGCCAGGAGACTAAGGGGGCCCACCCGCAACTGCAATGCTATGATTTAATTTTTCTTTTTGTTAACAGCATTCTTTTCAACTGTCTACAAACACAGCCAGGCTGAAATAATGGTAATTTTTCAGATTAACACCCGCACGATTTCCACTAGGGTGTTAGGGTCAGGGTTAGGGTTAGTGTTAGAGATAGGATTAGGATTAGGTTTAGGGTTAGGCAATCGTGCGGGTGTTAATCTGAAAAATTACCGAAATAATTAATGCATTCTTCCAGGAGTGAATTAAAAAATCTCAAACTTGAGAGGATGGGCCCCTTAGATACTAACATGGGTCCCCATATATGGATTCTAATGGCGTAGGAACCCAGTTGCCAACGGGTAGGCTGGCAACCTGGCCAGTCCACCACTGTAAAACTAAAAACAGTGCCAACTAAATTCAATGACACCAAAGAACATCAAATACAATCAATCATTACACACAATAAAACAAGCAAATCACATTACAGAAGGTAAAAATACTCTATTAGGAATTACTTGCACCACTTCTACACAGGAACACACCTCTACTGAGGGTAAATCAATAGATGACGCCCATAAAACCAGTAATAACTTGTTATTTAGAATAATAACAAATATATCCATACGAAGACTATTTTATGATTAAAAGAAAAGTAGTTATATATAAAACATACACACAACACAATTATTAATGCACACAAAAACTTATCTTCACTTTTCATTCATTACAAAATACCTCAAGAAATAAAGAAGTTAATGTAACAGTTTTTTAGTGTTAAATGACTAAGAGGGCTCGCCCACTGCGTAATTGCTTCTCTTTTCACTCATGGTCTCAGATCGAGTGACTTGTCAAACAATTACAACCCCGAAATTATTAGCACAAATAAAACAATACAAAAATGTGAACATTTATTGAAATGAAATCATTCAAATTATATATTCATCTTACAAAGAAATGCCTTGATTCCACCCTTTTGCATGAATAATATTGAACATAGTTTTAAACTATACATATATATTTTTCACGTTCGACAATGCAAACATATTGATAATATCAACATTTGTATTTTCCAACATTAAAGCTGAAAGATCTTTTAAGTTCATTGATGATCTCAAATGTAATGATGAATTTCAACTTGATAAAAGATCGCTCACAGCTGATAATAGAAATTGCAATAGTGTGCATTTTCTGAATAGCTATTCTTGAATATGGGAAAAAAAAAAAAATTCAATTTCCATACTGAACAAAAAAAGCTCAAATCTATCTGCATCAGTGTTACAAAATTGTTGAAGCAACTTCCCTCAATCAAACAGTAATCCTCTCGCGTTTAACAGAAATCCAAATTTTAGATAAAAGTCATGGGGACGGACATTCCATTTATGGAGACCATTAATAGTTTAATAGTCTATTTCGATTTTCTTATAATTTCTTCTGTTAACCTTTGGCTTCTTCACTAGGCATTTGTTTTCTTTCTTTCTGGGTATCTTTCTCTTTCAGTATTCTAACCATCCAAAATCAAGAAATGAAAGGTTAGAATTTATTCATCAGCTTTGCATCGCCTCTTGTTGCTTTGCAAAAGTTCTATGAAATCTATTATTCATGAACTGGGTTATAATCTGTTCTGGATTTCCATTGAGTATCAGTTTCACTTTTAACACCTTTGGTATCATCTTTCAGCCTTTAATAACGGAGAGTTGAGCAGGAAAAAAGAATGAAAAAACGGGTGAATTGCACCGAAAAATATTACCATCAACACATTGTCGTTAACAGCACGCACTCCAACCAAATTGAGAGAATCATTAACGCGGTTAACAAAAAATAGCTCGTAATTTTTTTTTAATCCTCTTTTGAACACCTCTTTTCTAACCAGTCCCTAACTGCAACATAGTTATTGCATTGAGAACAGTTTTCTAATGACATTTCGTCTTATATAAATTGTCCCCAAATTACTTTCCACTATGCTTTGATCATAATTTCGTTTTAGTTCGAGAAGTCTAAGAAAAGAGTATTTTATAAAAATTGTTTCTGCCATTTGCTCTCGACGTGCTTAATCTGAAGTAGAATCAAACAAAAGGCCAAAATAGGTGGTTTTAAGAATGCTCTAAAGCAATTTCTGGTGTACTGTAAAATACATTAATTCTGCACTAATGGAAATAAATATATTTTACCAGGTTTCTTTTCCACGCTGCTGTTATGCTATGTCCTGGTCGGAAATAGCATTACAACAATTTTAATAATAAAAAAAAATTGTTCTCTTCTTCTTGAGCATGCAATGTAAGGTTTTGAGTTACTGAAAAAATTGTGCAATGGAGGATTGTGTTGAGAACGTTTCATCATTTTTGTTACTCTGGTGCAATTTGAGCTTGAAATTCTATGTTAATGATTGCTAGATTTTTTTAAAGTTTTCTTACCATTGGATGAAGCAGTCGCAATTTTTTTTTCTGCTTTACATGGGTGCTAGGCCTTTCTAGTGCTTTCCGGTGATCGAATGTATTTTCTTCTTCCAATGAAGACTGATTGGTATTTCATGAAAATAGCAAACAACAAAAGAAAAACGAAGGCTTCTATTTTTTAGAGAATAAACAAGCCATGAGCGCCAAAGTTCTCCACACCTATTTCTAAACTAACTATCATTCATTGATCGGGTTTGTTTGGGAATAAATGGTCCTTTACTATTTTGAAAATACTTGGAACCCAGTGTAAACGTTTCTGACCGCAGGGCATCTGATAAAATTACATTTTTTGATGTTTTATTAAACTCTCCAAAACATTGTGATACTGAATCATACCTAGTATATGCCGTGTGTTGTATCGTATTATACGTGTGTGTGTGTGTGACTATCTTTGTGCATATATAGATACATATGTGCAAACAGATATACATATAGAGGTAGAGCTGTCTAGTATGCACGTAAACAATGACCTTCACTAAAAAAAAAAGTTAAAAAATGACGTAGAAACATGCCGGTCTCCATGAATATGAATAAAAATTCTAAGTTGTGTTGTTTTGTCTGTAAAATACGCCACAGAACGTTAATTAATTCAGTTAATTGCTCTGAGAAGTCAGCTATATAATATGGTGAATTATTTGTAAACGGTGAATGTAGCGCGTTGTTTCTATGTGATCCTTTCTGTCTTGTGCAAGAGGCCATTGTTTACGCACATACTCGACTTTACAACACACACACACACTTCTTTTACAAGAATAGAGTTGATAATGACTTCGAAGTCTTGGATGTCCGATGGCTAAGAGAGACAGAGGAAGGAAGAGAGCAATGTATACATACGAAGTATATGGCTAATTACTGCAGTATATGTCCTAAGATAACATCTCATAGACATGCTGTGTTAAAAATACAATAAATGGAGATACAGGAAAGGTTGTCCTAGCAGCTGCTAACGAGATAGCCTTTTTTCAATGACGCATACTTGCAACCAGCATCGGACGAGAATTTGATGTCTCTGATTTAGTGAAAAATGATTTTAAAAGTTGCTGATGTCGCGAAGAGCTGTCTGAGTGATAAAACATCCCATATACGCAATGGTATGATTAAGATAGTCATCTATGTATCATATTTAATGTATAAACACTGTCGATAAGCCAGTTATTGAGAAATTTATCTTATGGATGCGATCAGTTAAAAACAATAGATATCGGAGGGAGAAGAAAATTCGTCCCAGCAGCCAGCGAGAACACCAGATGCATTTCAGCCTTTTCATCTTTTTACCATTTCTTGCTTTTACCTATATCAGAGGCAACGGATTCTCGTCCGAGTTTGTAACTGGCTGCGAGTAAACGCCATTGAAAAAGGCCAAGACGTACCTGGCGTCCTCGCTGGCTGCTGGGACGAACTTTGCTCTCCTGGTGATATTTATTGTTTTTTAACAGAATGTTATCTCGAGACACATACCGCAGTAACTGGCCTATCGACAGTGCATATACATTAATCATGATACATAGATAGTTATTTTAATTTAATACTGCCTCATTTCCGTATACCAAATGTGTGTGTGTATGTACTTTAATATATGTATATTACATACACACACACATAATCCTTTCTACTATAGGCACAAGGCCTGGAATTTGTGGGGAGGGGAAGAGTCGATCACCTCGATCTCAGTACTTGACTGGTACTTAATTTACCGACCCCGCAAAAGGATGAAAGGCAAAGTCGACCTCGGCGAATTTGAACTCAGAATGGAAAGACGGACGAAATGCCGCAAAGCATTTTGTCCGGCGTTCTAACGATTCTGCCAGCTCGAATAATCCTTTCTACTTAAAGCACAAGGGCTGAATTTTTTTTTTTGGGTGGGGGGCTAGTCGATTACACCGACCCCAGTATTCAACTGGTCGCTGCTGGCATGTGTATGTTTTCAATTATATGTGCGCTGACAGCAGCAACAGAGCCCTTTAGCTCTTATTTCTAGCAGTGTAAGTGTTCTAACACCCTCAGTCATATTTAATGACATTTATTGTTTTCTTTTTTGGTGAAACTCTGCTAACTAGCTGCCTCATTTAATTTTATATATATATATATATATATATATGGTATTTACGTAGAGCATAACGTGCACTATACTTTTTGTATATGCCTAAGTCCCTTGGCAACTGGTTCGACAATTGTCGTGCCTATGAGGCCTATTGAGGCAGAAACCCTTAATGCCAGCAGTCCTCTTATCTCTAGGCAATAAGTGTCCTTTTCCTTAATGGCATGTCAATTTCAGTCATCATTCTAGTGATTATCTCTCCTTCTCATATAGAGCGGGTCTTTATTGCCATTTGGTAATTGTGACGGAGATAATTTTAATAAATCAAGGATGTATATTGCATGGTATAGCTATTTCTCTCTTCCACACTCACACACATATGACCGATTCGCATACACGCAGTTACTGTACTTTGGTTCAGTTGCTAATACAACTTCGATTTTGGTGCACTCTTTTTTTTTTTTTTGTTACTCGGTCATGTTATATTAGATTTTGATGCAGAATATTTTCTTTGTTAGCTTAACCAGCTGCACGAGCGTAACAGAGTACCGACAAAAAAGTACAAGACTTTGTTTTTCTTATTGGCTATTTTCAACCAGTCAAATCGTTTACTTGTGGAACGTTCGCCTTATTCAGAAAAAACATTTTTTCCAATGTAACCTGCATTTTCCTGAAAATTCGTCTGATTCGGAAGGAATGCATCAAAATTCTAGGTATCGTGAAATTTCAAACTCTTAAAACTGAAACACTCATTCTCTTACGCACATACCGAAAAGAAAATACTCTATGTATGATATTGCTAAATTGAACCATGCAGAACTATGCAAAGTGCTCGAAAACTAGCTTCGGTTTCAGAATACAACAAGCATTTTGTCATTAATGCATTAGAATTGACAGATAGGTTGAAAGCCAGTGCAGGTAAAATTGCAACAAAGAATTCTTCTAAGGATGCTATTGAATATTTCCAGTTATACTCTGTACCTAGTATTTAAATATTCAAAGTTACTGTCGCAATCGGCATGAGGATTTTTCTGGATTTAATCTTACGTACGACCAACAATGAGAGCAGATCAAATCCGTAAGTTTGTCATAATTTTACTAAATTTAAATTAATGTATGGAACTGTTTGATGCAGCGAAGGGAAAACAAATAATTTTTGGCGACCTTTATTTTGTAATGACTGCTATTTGCTACTTCTTAGAATCGTAATTTATAGAACATATTAACGGCTCCAGTGCCAATGAATTTGATAATGAAGCCAAGTCAGATCACGAAGAGAGAGAATGGAGGATGATGAAAGTTTATTGTATCACAATGTTATATTGCTGTGCTCTTGCATTCTAGTGAGTTATCTAATACGAGGATGAGTCAGAAAGTAACGCAGTTTTTATAAAGATTGTGCTACTTTCTGTCACATTAATGCAAATCATGCTTGGTATAGCATGCAGATAGTTATACATGAATGGGTAGATCAATAGGTGCAGATAGATAAGCTTGTTTGTAGACAGAATGGGGGACAAACAGATGAACCTTACAGAATGCAATCGGATGCATAAATCTAGTCTCTCCTGGAGCACATGTAATCCCTACATCGGGATACACAGTTTACTTTTCAATCAATTAACTATTACACAGCGGAGTGGGTGGAAATTTTGAGCGTTATTTCTGTTGAGTTTGATTTTTCACTTGATTTAAGCTAAAATTGGCACGCTGATTTCCAAACTACAGTTAGTTTTCTTCTATCACGTCAAGTTTTTTTTTCTACAGCTTATTGTCTTAATTGTCCGTAAGTAATAGGGCTGATCAGCTGCTTTTATTATTTTATTGATAATACTGGGGAACATTTTTGTCTTGCTTTTTACAATTAGTCTTACCTAATTTGATGGTATTCAGGAATTCTATCACGTCAAGCTTTTCATTAAACTGGAATTCACTTTCTACCAAAAATTATCAATTTTGCCATTAAAGGCAATACTGAAATAAACTAACACAAACCAAATAGTACTTTTATTGTTTAACAAATATATTATACAAAATGTTTAAAGCCCATAAAGCGCTGGGATTTGCACTCACATAGCACGTACTGGTGAGCACGTTTTATGAAAATGAGACTACTATGCGCACATAAAAATAGTTAAAATATCTTAGTATATGATGGTGGTAAGTTTTACATCATCTGAAAAGTCATTAGTTAAACTTTCTTTTGACAGACATTTCAAGGTCATGTGTTGCAATTTGATACCCGACTACTGCAACAAAAGAGGGCGCTGTTGTTGACTGCCATGGCTGTAGAGAGTGCTTTTCTTGTGATAACTTTGTGGTGGTATTATCGTTTCTCTTCATTTCTTTAGGTGATATTAGACATAGTATGAGGATTATGTCCTAAAAAGTTAAAGTTCAGACCTTCCATACTTTTTTTTATACAAATATTTTGTGTTGTGAATGTCACACTTCTCATTGACAATTTTTTCTTGCTCAGTGAGAAAGTAAAAGACATACTTTATCTTCCTCCCTGGATCCCCTGGATTATTGTCATTGTAGCGGCACAAGCAGGCAGCGTCATATTGGGTGAGATCTCACGGCAGCCATTGCCATCTCCGAGACTGGAGCGAGACCTCACCTGCATCCATTTGCCATGCGCGAGCTCACAGCGAGGCTCGCGATGGCAAACTATATAAAACGAAGAAACCACGAGGTTCGATCTCTTTTTCACTGCGATCACTTTCAGAGTACATTTCACTGGCTGAGCCTCTAGGCTAATCCGCTTATCTCTCTCCTGTGACAATGGGCCTGCGTAACGGAGAACGATGGATTCATACTGCATGAGATAGCTGCTGAGAGCAACGTACCACACCTTTGTATATGTTGTAAGTAAAACTAATGGAGAACCTGCGTTTTGCCTAATGCTTCTTTACTTGACTGCTGGAGCCTTAAGCAACACGAAGAATAAGAAATTAATGGGAGAAAGGCGATATTCAACCTATATCTTGAACCTTACCTCACATTATAAATGGTAACCCCGACGTGATTCCAACACGCAGCCTGACATTTGCACGGACATTTACAAAATGGTCACCCAGTGCCAGCTTCATGACCAACTCCTCTTTCTTCTAATCGCTACAGATGTGTCATCCTTTATTGTCTATTTAGTCTTCCACAAAATGAATTGGGGGGGGGGGCTATCTGTAGCGTACGTCTTAAGGGATACGCCTTTCTCTCTCTCTCTCTGTTATATATACATGAATATGGACGTAGTGGATAACAGCTAGCCTTCGGCTGTACCTTTGGACCCTGTTGTGTCCAACCAGTCACAGCCTTTAGATAAGGTCGCATGAAACATTCTTTACCAAAACCCAGTTTGAGCTTTTCACCATCCCATGTGTCAGTCTTGGCTCTAGACCTTCTGAGGTCTAGCCACTGACCACAGGCCAGTTCCAGCGACGTCATAACAGTGACCACATGGAGACTCTTTGACACTTTGTCCAGCAGCTTACGGCAAATTCCATCTTTGTCGCCACCATCATTTTCTTCACTACACCAACTACTCTACGTACACACCACCAGTGACACTCGCACAGGTTCTATCTCCACACTGTTTGTGAATTGCTTCACCATAGTTAACAGCAAATACAGCCAGAGGCAACCTTCTGTAACAAGTAACTGGCAGCAGCATTGAAGCCACGGCCTCTCACAACATGTGCCTTTCCCCGGCTCTGCTACGCGGCCTCAACTTCTTGCTACAGCACCTCAACCACTGTGTACCTTGAATACGAACTGGTATTTTATCATCCTTGTGTCTCGACATTCTTCTAACTTCATTATAGACTCTTTTCTATGCTCTGTATTTCTCGTACACACATACATCCATGTTTGTATACACATACACTTTGTTTACATGATGGCCTGTCTATTATTGTTTATTTTGTCGCACTCACACACACAGACATACATGTTGATATATCAATAAAATCTTCTCTTAAACCTTCTACCGGTTGTCTCTCTCTTTTCCTTCTGGCACTTATACTCATTTATCCTCTTTTCATATATTTATTTGTATCGACTGTGTGATGTACTAAAGGAGCCATTCCTCATCACCTCTCCTGTCACACAGTCCTTTACATTGTCATCCACATTATAGAACTGCAGGAGCTGCAAAAGTAACATGAACTTGTCCCTTGACATTGTCTCTGGGAAAGCTGGAGTTCGCTGACTCCAGTCCTTGATGTTCCAATAATCATTCAGGTTTGACTTCTGAATGAGACCCATGTTCAAAAATAGTCAAAAAAAGGTCAGGATTATGGTTACTGTCAGCTAAGAGGACAGCTTTGGCCACTGTCTGAACCTGCTTCATAGCAAAGCCCATCACATTAGCCTCGAAATTGGTGTTGCTCTGCCATCTTGTCCGTTGTCTTTTTCGGATCTATTTTAAAACGGGGGCCACATTTTTCATTAATGTTTTACGTATTATTTTTGGTACGGAAAGACTTTCAAACTTCGTATACTTATCTATTTTGTGTTATAGAACAGAAAAATATTTTTGTATTCGAATTTATTTCATGTAAAAAATTGTCTTATTTCGATAATTTCAACCAATCACTGACAAGTATTCAGTTGTTTACATTTACTCCTTTGGCTGATTAAGCGATGTA
>NC_068981.1:107565714-107567165 GCF_001194135.2 Octopus bimaculoides
GTTAATTGTTTCAGAATCGTTTGTTTATGTAGTCGGCACTTAATGTATATCGGCTGAATGGACGTCAGTGATTGGTTGAAATTACAGAAATACGACAACTTTAACATGGAATAACTTATGGATTTCTTTTTTTTTTAAGAAGACTAAGAGAAAAAGATGTTTTATATGATACACTCTACCAGTGTTCCAAGTTTCAAAGTGTTTCGTTAATGAAAAATGTGGCCCCCGTTTTAAAAAAGATCCTCTTTTTCTTGAAGTCAATCAGTCTCCAGAAATTCAACTGTTAAAAAGTCGAAAGAAATGAAGTAGGTGAGTTTGCGGAGAAGCATCAGCTAGCACTGTGTTTTGTCTTCTGAAGCGATGGTTGACAGGTACGTCGTCAACATCGTGATCAACAATCCCCAACCATGGACCGACACCTTGCCCTTCACCTTCATCGCTACTACTGTTCTCATTGTCACATTCACGTAATGATGGATAATTGCTGCTTTCAATGTCAGAGTTCACCAAAAGTCACTTTCTGATGGCATATACATGTCTGAAACATTGCTCTTGTTGCCATAATCACTATCAGAGTCAACGTCAAGATCCATGGTATCACTCAAATGCAAAATAAGCTGAAGGTATCGGGCTTTGGAGATCATAGAAGCAAGCACATCACAGAATATGAACTCACAACAAAAGCTAAATCTGCATGCACATGTAAACACACTGTATGTTTACCCACGCAAACCACAACCACTGCCACACGCACGCTAATGATGACAACATGCAGCCTTTGAATCTCTTCGGAAATTACCGTGGGTTTTTGTACATTCAGAATTACAAAAAACATCTTCAAAAACATCTAAAAATATGTTATTACCTATCATTTCGTGAAAAATTAATATTTATATTTTACTGCATTCATAAAACCTCCACAATAAATAGTAATTGTAATGACAACATTATTAGGCCCAATAACCCTATCCAAATATCGAATCACAGTATACTAGATGAATCACTAAACCCAGACCCAATACAGAATAGTGGTACACCCTATAGTACTTCTGCGTTAAATAACGATACTGCTACTACTAATAGAATGACCAGTTACACCTCAAACAGTAATTATGGCAATAATTTTACTAGTCACAATTCCAATATAATTAATAATAATGTTGATAAGGCTTATAGATCTAGCACCAGTATTAACGGCAGAAAGAATAGAGGTAGTGAAACTTTGAACAACTCCAATAGAGGTAATAACAATAATAGTAACGACAGTGTAGGCGTAAACTCTAACTACCCTAGAAGTAACCAAGATAACAATTCTATAAACAGTTACCCTCCACGTGCAAGCATTAGACGGCCTGGTAATTATAAATTTGGGTGCAATTGTGTAACAACAACATGTTTTTACGTGGAAACTGCCTAGCAAAAAACATAGTCTACTCTTGTGAAATAATTAC
>NC_068981.1:107567387-107569580 GCF_001194135.2 Octopus bimaculoides
AGGCTAATAGCACTTTATTATCACATAGAATATGGGAACTTAAAAACGAAAATATTAACTCCAACCTTAGATGCTCCATTGTTGGGTCGGCAGCAATTTATAAAAATAATTGAACTGGTTGCCAGTTAAGTTCCTTAGAGCTATTGAAAATCATTAGATTCCCTGAGAAGGACAAGCTAGTTAATAAAAGATCAGAATTCAAACCAACTTGTATGCATAAACTGATTAAAAACTTTAAATACTATAAGCCTCAAGTCCCCATTTTTAATTTCTAATCACTTCATGATCTTCTTTCATTGGAAATCCCCTCATCTGATCCCTCCTGCCATTATTCAGGCATTGAATTAATAACTCCTGGGCTTACCCCCAACTACTTACTTATTCAGTTTACTTTCGCCTAGCTAGATTCTGACCTCATATAGTACACACATATTTAATAATCCGAGGTCTCTAGTCTTATTTTTAGAGAAAATATCTAAATAATTTAGTCACTGACTCTAAAATTTCGAATAACACTACAATACACATAGGTCATATTAGCTAACACTAATAACTTCAATAATGTTTATAGCAATATTATACTAGTATTCATTAGTGGATAGGAACCTAGACTCTTTTAACTTCATATAACACTTCCTAAACAATTAAAATAGGAATATAGTAAAAGTTGTCTGTAAGAGTGGTCTGACTAAGAAATTATTTATGACCACTACAGTCCCATCCAAGACAGTATCCTGTTCTCAACTCTATAGTATTTTATCCCTTTATCTCTTATTCTACTTTATGGTTTTATTTCTTTTGTTACTTTATTTCAATTTTGCTAAATCTTATTTATATATGTATCTAACTTTATTATCCGTATTTTTACTTTTATTACTCTCGATTTGACTTCTATTACTTTTATATTTTATTTTTTATTTTATTTTTTTAACTTTTACTTTATTTTTTACTTTTGATTTTCTCTTTCTATCATATACACGCTAGTTAAATATAATCCAATCTATTTAACATTCACTCTATGCTGAATTGTGGTACAGTATGGGCAGATTTTGAAATCCAACGAACATTTATGCAGATATAACTTTTTAAAGGATAAACCTATTATAATGGATAATACTAAGTGTACTTTTTCTTTTTCCTTTGTGATGTAATTTTGGGACTAGCAATGTTTGCAGCTGAAGATAGCTTTAAACCATCCTTTATATCAACAATATATACTGATGTAATGACAGATAGTGTATAAAGCTTGAAACACGTGTACCATGATATCCTTTGTGTTCTGTTTTCAATTTACGTTTTATATATATACATATAATATATATATACACACACACACACACACACATAAATATATATATAATATGTGTATGTATATATATGCCTATCATCATTATTTAACGTCCGTTTTCCATGCTGCCATCTGGTTTGGCATGTTTTTTTGTGGCTGGATGCTCTTCCTAACGTTATTACTTTACAGTGTGGACTGAGTGTTTTTATGTGGCACAGCATGGGAGCATGGTTTAAACAGCTGGATGTCCTTCCTAACACCACCACTTTACACCGTGGACTGAGTGCTTTTATGTGGCACTGCATGGTAATATAGTTTCAATGGCTGGATTTTTATGATTCTATAGACCTTGGTGCAAGTTGACTGGGAAGCTGGGGCCCATCAATATTGTTCCCAATCGGGCCCTACACTTCCTAAAGCCGGCCCTGACTGGGAAATGTATTTGACTTATCCTCTCCCCCAAAATTGCTGGCCTTGTATCAAAATTTGAAATCATTATTATTATGGTGTCTAAATTAGAAGGGATTATTATTGTTATTGCAGACATTATATATCAAATGTGCCATTATATATCAAATGTGCCATTCTAAGACAAAATGGTGTGCCTGATACTTATAGCAGATAGAGCTACCATGTAGTGGCTCCAATGTTGGCATGAGTAACTTGTGGATTATCTAAGAGTTGTTCAATGTTGTGAGAATGTATTTGTTGCACACACAATCATTCCTACCAGAATTCTTCATGTTATACACACACACACACGCACATAAAGGCATACCTCAACTTCTGTTGTTTCAGGTTACATCATTTTTGACTATTTTTTTTTTTAAGAAATTAATGTAAAAAATAAACCTGAAATTCAATCAACTTTACATCAGTCCCACCGAACATATTTAAAAATATAA
>NC_068981.1:107573961-107595820 GCF_001194135.2 Octopus bimaculoides
ATATATATATATATATATATATATATATATATATATATATGGAATGTAGATAGTCTTGTAATAATTTGTGATAAATTGTTCGATGCCTAAATCATTTGCCACAAACTGAATATGAGATGTTTAATAAGTATTCTTAGTATTTCAATATTCCAAGAAATAAGATTACTCTTTGCCATTTTAATTTATAATCTCAATTATTGATTTGGTCATATTCACCTTTCTATTAATATTTTTCAAACAAACATTTTTGCTCTTAAATTGTGTATGCATTTTATTTATCATCTTGTTGTTGTTATCACCCTCTTGTATTTCAGTGAATCTTCCATAAAAAAAGAAGCCCTCCCTTTTTCCATTAAATGTGCACGGTGTGAAATACTTTCCCTTTTACAATCATCTTTTAAATGGTTCTCATGATCTATTGTGTTGAATATTGTAATATTGTATTTCATTGATTATATCTTTCCTCTAACTGCACTATATAATTGAAATATGTTAACAATTTTACTAAATACATTTTCATATCTGCAAATTTCATTGCTGTTAGCTGTATCTTTGGACTGTCAGACTGCTGAATTGAAGGCTCACATCTCAGCACCAGTGCTGTATATTGTCTTAATGGCCATGATGTGTAATTCTTAAAGGACTGTCTCCAAATCATTGTGTATAGGTACTAACAGCTAGTTTAGTTTATTGTTAAACGACTAGGAAATCTGGATGGCAGAGATAACACCAAATTACACACACACACACACCATCATCATCATTGTCGTCATCATCATCATCAACAACAGCAACAACATTTAATGTCTATTTTCCATACTGACATGATTTAGATGGCCTGACAGGAACTAATGAAATGTTAAAAATATCCTACACAATTCAGAAGATATAGAAAAATAATAAAAAGAAGAAAATGCGCAATTTTTTATTGTTTAAATTGTTAACCAATGACTGATACTTATTTTCAGTTCATTTATCAATAATTATAAAATATATTTCCCCACATTCCTGAAAAGTCAAAAGTATAAAATTTCGCATCACCACTTAGGTCTACAAATATATACAATATTACTTCTCTTACCTAGAGAGTCTATAATGAGACTACTTGCAGCAGACATACTATATATTAAACGAAGGGTACCAGCAAGCCACTACATATGTATATTGCAATGCAAATTATCTATAAGAAGTGAAACCAGTTTGTAATTATGTGCTTTGGAATATTTACTTACGTATTTTTGTAATTATATTCCTTGGCATGTTTAATGTTGTATTTTGAAATGATTTGAATGTACAAATATACTTTGGAATATGTAATCTTAAAATGATTTAATTGTAGTAATGTGTTTCGTATACAATATGGTATTTTAGAATATGTAACAATGTATTTTAAGATAATTTAATAGTGATAATTTCTTTTTCAGTATATATTATTGCATTTTGAAATGGTTTGATTGAATTAATTAACTACAATGTAACAGGAAAAACATAATTTCTGCTTTTTATTAATATTTTCCCATATACACCCACACACATATATATCTTTTACTAGTTTCAGTCATTAGATTATGGCCATGTTGGGCCACTGCCTTGAAGAATTTTTAGTCAAATGTATCAACCACAGTACTTATTTTTTAAAAGCCTGGTACTTATTCTATTGGTCTCCTTTGCTGAATTGCTAAGTTACAGGGACATAAACACACCAACACTGATTGTAAAGTGGGCAGTGGGTAGGGTAAACACAAAGACACACACACTTAGATATATATGTATATACAATATATGTGACGAGCTTATCTCAGTTTCCATCTCTCAAATCCACTCACAAGGCTTTAGTCAGCTTGAGGCTATAGATGAAGACACTTGCCCAAGGTGCCATTCAGTGAGACTGAATCCAGAACCATGTGGTTGGGAAGCAAGTTCTTACCACACAGCCACACCTGTACCTATACATGTATCTATATATATATATATATATATATATATATATAAAGCAGAGTTTGTGTGTGTGCATGTTCCTTATGCATTCGGAAACTTAGTTGCCGATTTTGACATATGGAGTATCAAAAGATTCAGTAATCTTTCGGCTACCAAATAAACTTTATTTTCATTTACATATTTGCAACGCAAAAATTTAACATTATAAGCTCTCTATAGTCAACTATCATAAACGACATTTTATACCATGACAACAACAATATCACATCTATATCTATATTAGCAGATGTCTGTGTATTTGTATGTCTGTGCATAATGTCAATGAAGGAGTAAGAGGGGAGAGAAAGAAACAGAGAAGCAAAGTGAAGAAGTGGCTCTTTACTTCTCTTCCATCTCATCCGTCACAACATTTTTTCAATAGAGGGAGTAATATAAATAGTGTGTGTGAGTGAGTTAGAAGGAGAGAGAGAGTGAAAGAAACAGACATAGACGAAAAGAGAGTAACTATTACAGAGGGTGAAGGAGAGAAACACAGAATGAGAAAAAGACACAGAGAAGAGAGAGAGAAACAGAAAGAGAAAACAAGTTTCTATAAGAGAACTTGAACAAGAGAAGGATTGCAGGAGATAGAAAGATGCTGATGTTTGATACTGTATGTATGTTTTCTAGGTGAAGGTGAAAGAAAGGCGGCACAAAGAGAGGGGAAAAGCAGGAGAGAAAGAGATGATGATGATGTTTGATATTGTATGTATATGTGTGTGCATGCAGCATTCCACTATTGCCATTTATTTCAACCACTCTTGTGAAGATATTCATGTAACTTTCACTCATTCTTTTCATTTAATCCCCATTTTTATTTTCAAAAACGTTTCTTAGAAAAATGTTCTCACTCTCTATAAGAGGAGACAGGGGAGATACAGATAGACAGTATTCTACAGTGAAACAAAGATCAGTACAGGTAGCCAGAGTAAGGTCACAGGAGACCCCTGCACAGCGACAACAAAGACATGAAAATGACCGAAGGAGAGCTATTGTACGCAGGGCCAATGAGTCACAAGAGACAAGGGAAAAATGGTTAGAACAATTACGTCAGCAAAATGCAATTCGCAAGATCCAAGAGTCAAAAAAGGAAAGAGAAAAACATTTAAAGGATGCATACAAAGACAATCTGCTAGAGTTGCCAATGAGACAATAGGTCAGAGAGAGAGGAGACAAAAAAACCCAGGAGCAAACAGTTGCTGCAAGGCTTCTCCAATCCTCAGAGGAAAGATGTAAGCGTCTTGATCAAGATAGGCTGAATATGTTTGACAAAAGTGTTGCACCTTTTAAGGAGATTTGGAAAAGATCAGCTTTCAACTATGATCCAAAACATGACTATTCTACAGAGAAATTGATTGATATTGGAGCAATGTCAGGAGAGTGCAGTTTTTTTAAAGGAAAGAAATGGGAAAGAGAACCCACCACTATGTGTTATGGTGGAGGAATGGTTGTTTTACCAACGTTTGGTACACCCACATACTTTGAAGACATTGCTTTTGGGAAATACACCAAGAAGCATGCTCTTCTTGAAAAACATTAAGAATTATAATTCTGCTTTCCAAATTACCTCCTTTGGTAGCAATATTATAAGAGAAGGACATAAGAGGCAACAATAAATCTATGAGAGGAGTTACATTAGTTTTATTGGGAGACTTCAGACAGACATTACCAGTCATTCTGAGAGGAACAAGATCTGATGAAATAAAAGCATGCATTAAGTCTTCACACCTATGGAATAAAGTACAGAAATTCTCCTAAAATACTAACATGCAAGCTTTATTACATGGGGACTGATGTGCAGAACAGTTTTCAACCTGGCTCCTCCAATTAGGACACGGGAAAGTACCATTTGATGGACATGATTATATCAATTTGGCTCATATTGCTATCATGGTAAATTCTCTAGCTGAATTGAAGGACAGAGTATTTCCAGACTAAGTAATAACTATAATTCACATAAAGGGTTGTGTGAAAGGGCAATTCTTGCTCCAAAAAATGAGACAGTAACAAGGATTAACCATGAATTAATGAATAAGATTCCAACAGTCATTTAGGAGTACAAATCAGTTGATTCAGTCCTTGATGAAAATCAGAGTTCCTCAATTCCTTTGAGCCACCTGGAACGCCTCCACATAAATTTTTCCTGAAGGTAGGAGTCCTAATAATGCTTCTAAGAAATTTAGACCCTCCTATATTATGCAGTGGAACAAGGTTGATTGTGAAGACATTAACACCTAGATAGAAGCTACCATCATCACTGGATGTGCCTTGAGGGAGAGGTTTTCATTCCAAGAATTCCAATCAAACCAACAGACATGCTATTTGAGTTCAAACGAACACATTTCCCAGTGCGACTTTGCTTCGCGATGTCTATTTATAAAACTCAAGGTCAGACTTTGAAATCTACTGGGTTGCACTTAATTGAGCCTTGCTATTTTCATGGTCAACTTTATATTGATTTCTCCAAGGTTGGTAGTTTGCAAAACTTATTTGTCAATGCTCCAAACCAGAAAACAATGTTGTTTACTCGGAAGCTCTTACATAATTTCCTTCAACATATATGAGAGAATTTATCTCCCTTCAGAAATATGGTAAATTTTGTATTTTTGTTTTTTTTGTTATTATTATTAATTTTTTTTTTGTATTATGAATTCAGAATTGATTTCTCAATTGAAAAATAAATTGTATCCCAATTGAAGAATAAATTGAATTTAGAATAACAAATTTATATACAACATATTTTGCTTTTTCCCTCCAATATATAAGGAACAATTTTATTCCTGGGTAATGCCGGGTGCCTTTGCTAGTATATATATATATATATATATATATATATATATATATATATCATCATCTTTACAGTGTGGACTGGAAGCTTTTTATGTGGCACCAATACTGGCAGGGTTACAAAGTAACTTGCAAGACAAGGAATTTTGAGAGGGGAGGGGGGGCGTTAGAGGAGGGAATCTTGTGTCAGATGATGAAAGGTTAGAGTGTGACAGAGAGACAGGAATAGGTCTCTTGCTGTAGAAGAGGTGCATGGTTACCCGGCCAGAGAGATAGAGAGGTACAAGAAAGAAGACAGAAACAGGTGTGTTGATGTAAAGGAGAGCTTAGTTACCTAGCCTAGAGGAAAAAGCAAGAGAAGGAGAGAAAGAGAGAGAGAGAGTGCGTGATAAAAAATGAGGGCAGAAACAGGTGTGCTGCTGTAGGGGAGATACATGGCTACCCAGCCAGAGGGAAGAGCAAGGGAAAGAGTGGGAAACAACAACAGTACAAGAGAGAGCAAGAGAGAGATGGTGGTGAAGTGCGAGGGTAGGTATACTTACAAGTAACAAGGATCAGAGCATAATGGGATGGTAGAGTAAGAAAGAGAGATAAACAGTGGCAGTTTCTAGGGCATGCTCAAGGTATGGAGGTCATAATGTACATGGCCAGGTATTGCCAAGAAGGTGTGAGTAGGGAGTGGGGATTGCAGTGACTGGTGAAAACTTGGGTCTTAAGATGGGGTGGGGGAAAGCAGCAATACAGTGAGCAGGGAAGGGGAGTAGGAGGCAATCACAGTGTATGAAGAGGAAATGTAAAGAAGAGAAAGATGCAGTTTAGAAGAGGCAATGTAATTCAGTTTCTTGGGGTAGCATGTGTGAAAAGTTTATTATTACATGTGGGTGGGACACAACACTTCTAGCACTCAGTTTTGCCAACATGGGTGGGTCTTCTTTAGAACCTCATATTGCCAGACATCTCGGTCCATTGTCATTTCCTCTGTGAGCCCTAACATCCTGAGATTGATCCTCACTACTTCATCCCATGTCTTCCTGGGTCTCCCTCTTCCACAAGTACCATCCACTTTCAGTGACAGACACTTCTGTATACAGCTGTCTTTACTCATATACTCACACACACACACACACACACACATATATATATATACACACACACACACACACACACACATAATGTTGATGTCATAGATATCTGTAAGCTTCAAAAGAATATAAAAGAATTCTTCTTTTGGCACAGTGAAACTCAAAACAGATGAAACTATAAATAATAGTGTGTTAATATTGAGTGCTAAAAATAGAGATGGTTGGTTGCTTTGGTTCAATGGTAGAATGTCTATCATGTTTACAGCTGTAGATTCATGACCAACTAGCAGCCTTTGACTTTTTTCTATCCAAAGTGTTGTTTATAGCTTTATCTGCTTTGAGCTTCACCATTTCAAAGCAAAAATAATTTTATGTTCTCTAAAATTGACAAATTGTTATGACATTGATAATGTATAATTCTCACCAATAAGAATAATGATTTTAAAATGGAGATAGAAATTTGAAGGATTCTTGTTCCACAGACAGCCTTCAACTGTTTTCAATTCAAGGCTTTTTTCTTTTAGTTCAATATTTACATGTTATATATAGCTGGTCCGCTTTGAGTTTCACTTTTTCCAAAAGGATGTGTGTGTGCACATAACCTCCCATACTGTCAAGGATTAGTGTATGTTTGTATGTGTGTGTGCGCGCGTGTGCACAGCATAGAGAGTCGGAAGACTTTCTATGTGGCATTCAATGAATCTGCCAATTCACCACTCCAGAAGACACACATTGTAAGGGACATAGATAACAAGTAGAGTACACTCTTTTATTCTTGTTGCTGAATTGTTCATATTTGCTGCCCCATTAAATTTCCAACAATAACATCAATTTTCAGCCCCAGTTTCTTGATCATTTCTGACCACCTTCTAGAGAATGCCTTTCTTCAGTAAAATGCATTGCAAAAAAAAAAAAAATCCAATAAAACCTGTTTTCACTTTTGATGAAAGGTGAGGCATGTCACAGTTTGCTCACCCTGCAGATGTCTGATGCCTCATCAATGATAATGGAATTGTCAGAACACTTTTGCACATCATTTTCTATATTGTACTCAGTCATATTAAAAATTTTAGTTTTGGACGATAGACGGTGTCTACTGCACATATGCATCCCATTGAGCTTTTGGTTTTTCTCTTAGCCAAGAATTCATTCAACTGAAGAAGTAGCAGTTCCAAAAATATTACTACAGTCACTGCTGTCCTCTGTATGACCTCATTGAACTACAATTTGTTCGGCAGTAAACAATAGAGTTTCAACAACAATTTCCAAGTACTCTCAGTTCCACACTACTTGTTGCTTATATATAGTATTTACTTAACCTAGTACTGATGTATTGTGTTCTGAATTTTCTTGATGGTCTATCCAATCCACTTTGCCAAATGATGACAAGCACTTTTTGCATGCTTTATCAGTCAATTTGCCCTTCCAGCTCTGAAAAGTAAAAGTATTACTATGCCTGAATACTTTACAGCATGAAGCTTGACATTTATCAATGTCATATGTTAGTCAAGGATAAAGTTTAAATTATTCACTATTGGAACCTCTCAAATTAGACTCCTCCACAAATTTCTTCAATTTATATTGTGGCAAAATTGGTTGATTTAGAGCCTGAGTCTGTAGAGACTCAAGACATTTTTTGTAATATCCTGATCATCACTGGTGATAATTTGGGAAGTTGTGTGAGTTATGCTTAGTTTTTATTATCTAAAATATTTGGCACTTTTTTTTAGATAAAGTACTCTATGTTTGCTACAAATCTTTTGGAACCGATACAGAAATCATAATCTAACTGCCATGTAGCCTGTCTTTTTGCTTGCTACATCTTGCATATTTGATGCATTGGTGATTAAGCTGTTAGCATGTGTTTTACATGATGAGATTTAGCATATACAATTTGAACAAGAACAGAACATGCACTAGAGTAGAGTGACCAGTATAGTGTTGATCAACTTTACTAAAGAGTGACCAAGTTTGGTTTTTCATCCCTGGAAATCAATAAAACATCATTACATTACAGATAAAAAAGGAAGATTGGAAGGTTCTGAGATTTTCTGTAATGCATGAAAATGAGACAGAAGAATAACAGGGAAGTTAACTAGGAGAAATAAGAGCGATACTTCCTCTGAAGTAACTCTCTGTCTAAACTCAAACCCCTTTGCTTAGATTTCCTGTTTAGGACCATTGTCTAATTATATTTCCATAAAAGGCATGAAAAGTTATGTAAACGTTTATTGACTTATTAGTATTGGTTACCACATAGCAATTAGTGGCAGTGACATTAAAGAAAAATTATGTAAATTCCCTCCAAATTGTATTTCCAAATATTCTAAATTTACTCAGGCTGCAGCATTGGCCTGTTATGTGGAGCTACCATAGATGCAACACTGAAATATACTTTTACTTTCTTCCACTTGTTTTTGCATAACATACTTTATAAACAATGTTTGGCAAACCACAAACAACCTTGTTTTATAATGCTAACATATATACATATCTACACACATGCAAATATCTTTCCATCTAGTGACTTGCCTTGTTCTGTTTATAATAACTATATGAGTCACTGTGTGGTAAGTAACTTGCTTCCCAACCACATGATTTCAGTTTCAGTCCCACTGAGTGGCACCTTGGGCAAGTGTCTTCTACTATAGCTTCAGGTTGACCAAAGCATTGTGAGTGGATTTGGTAGACAGAAACTGAAAGAAGCTCATTGTATATATATATATATATATATATATATATATATATATATATATATCCTGAAGTGTACAATATTGTATATCCATTACAGCCAATCTTACCAAATCAGTTTTACAGATATATGCAGGGTGGGAAAGCAAAACTTGCATTAAGTTACACTAATATTTCACAGGAACCACTACATCATATGATATGAAAATAATGCAGAATAAAGAATACATTTTCAGCTAATAATAAACTCTGTTTTTGCAGGAATATTGAAGAAAATGACTGCAGGAAGACAAATGCCATAGAGTGTGTGATTTGGTCTGTGCACAAGTCAATCCAAAGAGGATCTCAAGCATAGTTGTATCCCTATTTACATTATTTACATTTGACGGATATATGTCCTCATCTTGTTTGTTGTTAACACAATGTTTCGGCTGATATACCCTCCAGCCTTCATCAGGTGTCTTGGGGAAATTTTGAACTTGAGTTCTCATTCCTAAGGTATTTTTTGATGTTATTATTATTATTCAGGTTACTGCCTGGAATCAAACTCAGAATCTTGGTGTTAGTAGCCCGTGCTCTTAACCACTACGCCATATGCCCATGGGCAATTATGGAGTGAATTTTAGGGCTTATAAATCTAATATTTTCCTATCCCTCCTTAATATCAGTTCCCATATGTTATTCATATCTGCACTTGGTCTGCTTAGGAGGTTGTTGTGTCCTAGCATATGTGCTGCTTCTTGTAGTTTTCGTATTTTCCAGTGGTGTTCTCTGTCTATTATTTTAACTTCATCCCACAGTGGGAGGTGGTCTCCATTTTTCCATACATGATCAGCTATACCCGGTTTATCATTATCTCCTTGTGTCACAGCTTTGCTATTTTGAGGGAGCGGCATGTTTCGCCTTTGTATAACCTACCACAGCTGCATGGGATGGAGTACACACAGTCTTTGGTCATATTCTCTTCTATTGGTGGTTTTACTCGAAGGAGATATTTGCGAAGTGTTGTATTACTCTTGAATACTGTCTTGATGTCATATGGGTTGCATATCTTTTGTATCTTTTTGGAGAGGCCTTTCACATAGGGTAGACAGACTGTGGACAGTTTATTGGTTTCATCCTCTCTTTTCTTCATAATTGGAGTGGATAGTATGTTTTTGGGGTAGTTGTTGCTTAATAGATTGTTAATGAGCTTGATCATATCTTCATGGTGTATATCATGATCGCTACTCATATTCTTTGCATGATGTTTTAGGCACTGAGCAATCCCTCTCTTTATACTGTATGAATGGTGGGAACTGAAGGTGAGGTATCGTCCAGTGAAGTTTGGCTTGCGGTATACAGATGTCCTGAATCCTTACTTGGTGCGTATTATTAATACATCCAGGAATGCTAGCTGATTGTCTTTTTCCTTTTCCATCATGAACTGTATGGATGGCTTTATTGAGTTCACATGACCTAACAGCACTTGGACATCTTCCTGGTGGGGCCAGAGTATAAAGGTGTCATCAACATATCGCAGCCATAGGGTTGGTTTTAGTGGTGTTGATCCTAAAGCCAAATTCTCAAAGTATTCCATGTATATATTGGCTATTATCGGTGATAACGGTGAACCCATAGCTAAACCCTCTTCTTGTCGATCTATATATCAGTGTCTATACTGAAGTAGGTAGTTTCTACACAGAAGGTCAACATTTCCATCAAGTTTCTTATTGGTATACTAGTGCGTTCTTTTAGATTAGTGTCTGTCACTAGTTTTTCTTGAACTACCGACAGTGCTTCACCAGTTGGGACTTTGGAGAACAGACTTATCACATCTAGACTCGCCATCTAGTTGGATTCAATGGGGGTATCCTTGATCAATTCTGTGAAGTGGGTGGAATTCTTCACATACAATGTTGACTTTCCTGCTAATGGACTGATTATATCCACAAGTAAGTGGCTCAGTGGTTGACATGCTGGACCTCTACAGCTCACTATAGGTCTTAATGGAATACCATCCTTGTGAATCTTAGGGAGACTGTAGATGCATGGTAGTTTACTGTAGTGTTGAATCAGTTTTCTATACTTCATTGGTGTAAAGTGATCCTTGTTCTTGATCAAGCTCAGTGACAACTTCCTCTCTGTTTTCAGAGTTGGATCTTTCTTTTCTCTGCTGTAGCTACCATCATTTATAAGACTTGTCAATTTTTTAGAGTAGTCAGACTGGAAAATACAAAAACTAAAAGAAGCAACACATATGCTAGGACACCACAACCTCCTAAGCAGACCAAGAGCAGATATGAGTAGCATATGGGAACCGGTATTAAGGAAAGATAGGTAAATATTAGATTTATAAGCCCTAAAATTTACTCTATAATTGTTCACAGGCATATGGTGTCGTTGTTAAGAGCACGGGTTACTAACCCCAAGATACCTGAAAAATACCTTAGGAATGAGAATCCAGGTTCAAAATTTCTCCAAGACACCTGATGAAGACTGGAGGGTATATCAAATGTAAATAATATACATAATTCCTCATCTCTTAAATATAGAACTGTAAAGTTGTATCCTTACACACAGTTTATAATGGGCAATAGCATCCAGAGGAAGTCTGGCAGCAGTGGGGCCAACAAGAAACAGAATCCAAACTTCATCAACACCCTCAAATCCAAAATTTCAATGGATCCAACCACATCTATGAGGAAGCTGGCTTCTGAGCTTGAAGTGGACCCTAAGACCATCAGAACAGCTGTGAATGATGACGAGGACATCATGTACTACACCAGGACATCAAGACACCTACCGACAGAACTTATGAAGGCCAGGAAACTGGAGGGGTTCAGAAAGGTTCGCACATACCTCAAGAAGAACAGGTCCACTGCTGAGAAGATCTTCACAGTGGATGCCATTGTGAACCACAGAAATGATTGGTACATTATGGAGTCAACAGCTGATGTCAGGGGCACCTTCAGAACAAAATATCCAGCCCAGGTTATGGCCTTTGATGTTGTGTCCTCTGACAGAAAAAAAAGATGCCCATGTACTTCTACAAGCCCAGAGAAAAGGTGGGTGTAGACACCTACTACAAAATGCTGAGATACCATGTCTTTCCATGGTTTAAGGTCAGCTACTTGGAAGGTAACTATATGTGGACCAAAGATGGTGTTCCCAGCCATACTGCCAAGAAGGTACAGAATTTCTGCAAATCCAACTTTGCTGCTTTCTGGATCTCAACCCTCTGGAGCATTTCAACCCATGTGGAGCATTTCGAATCATGCCACCAACAAAACCTCCCACCCCAACATCAACTCTCTGAAGGCTGCCATCAATGAGGAGTGGGTCATGATGTCCAGTGAATTTATGGTGAAGGGTTGTGCAGGGTTCTGGGACTGTGTGGAGGTTGTAATTGTAAACAATGGAAGCCACATAGAATAAATTATTCATTTTGTAATTATATGTGAATGTTATTAGCCTTTTTTGAATTACTAAACCTATTGATTGCACAGTGAGAGAGTTTCAAATGTTACAACAATTTTGCAAGTTTTACTTCCCCATCCTGAAATACTATACACTTTGGATAATATACCCACTCTATTGACAGATATACAAGTGCATTTTTTCCTGGCAACTTACACATATATGTGTGTGTGTCTTTGTGCCTGTGTTTGTCCCCAACCACCACTTGACAACTGGTGTTGGTGTGTTTACATCCCTGTAACTTCGTGGTTTGACAAAAGAGATCTGATAGGATTAGTACTAGGCTTAAAGAAATAAGTTCTGCAGTCAATCTGTTCAACTAAAACCCTTCAAAGTGGTGCCCCAGCATGGCTGCATTCAAATGACTGAAACAAATAAAAGATAAAAGATGTGATTTTCTCAATGTAATCCATTGTACATATGTAAAATATGTTCTACCAATTTACCATGACCATGATCAATCTGACAAACTTGGAGAACTTGAACGCCAACACCACTATTTTTTGGAAGAAAATTTAAGTGGGACAGATTTTAAGAAGGCTGTTTATTAAGAATTTTAAGTAATTATTAAGTTGACAATTATCCTTCAGTATGAATTTCTTATTTTGCTTTTTCTCTTTGAATGTTTCATTTTGTTTTGTACAGGTTTTACTCTAGTTTTGTCCGAAAATGTGAGGGTGGTTTCTTCCTGATTAATAACCCACACAGCCATATAATATATCTCCTGGACACCAATTTGTTTCACATGCATATAAAAAATATCCACATGAACCAGTAAGAATAATATTTGAAAAATGTTGGTTAATATACTCTGGTAGCTAACATGAACCTGAACTGAAGTTAGGCTTCAATACAATATTGAATAACAGAGATATAATTCAATATAATGTAAACGAAATGAGGCATGAAAATGAATCAAGATATTGGAGTATGTGTGTCGATATTTTTCATAACCCAAGGTCATCTTCTGTTATAGATTAGCAGAAACAGTAGAGTGTTGAACAAAATGCTTTGCAGTATTCAGAAGTGTTATGTTTTGAGTTTGAAGTCCATCCACATCGACTTTGGGTTTCATTCTTCCAATTTCTGTTTAGTTGAAAAGTCATTATCATTAGCAATCAAATCTCAAAACAGCAAAGATCTAATGGAGCCATATTGAACTTTGGTTCTGTACTGTTAAAAGGGTGAGAAATAAGATTCCTCCCTAGATAGATGCAAGTAGCTTTACACACAGGAAAAGCTGAACTAATAAATAATTAGATAAATAAATAAAACATGAACCACCAAAACATTTGTTAATTCAACAGTATTGTTACTACATCCAGTTGGGAACTGAATTCTTAAGACAACTCAGTTTTTGAGTTAAAAATCTGGTGTCTATAAAGAAGTCACATTTTATTTAAATGCTATAAACAATTAAAGTAATGAAGCAGAAAATATTTAAAATCTGTTTTTAACTGACGGTACATGATGTGTACACAATTTATATATGATGACATTACACATATGTGAAGCAAAAAGCTTTTATTCAATTTCTTAAGCAAAATAAGACAATGAAGCTAAAAAATCTAAGTCATTTATTTAAGTCATGTACAGATTGAAAATACCTTACATAGCATTGTGGTATTACATGTATATGCAGTATTTTTAATGTTGATAACTAAGATGAATATTCCATGAAGAAACTCTACCACAGTTTTGTGGTTCTCCCACCAAACAACACACAAAATTATGAAGGTGTTCTTATAGCTGCACATAGCGTTTTACCAATGGATTTCTTGCTGTATTTCTTTTTTTCTGTGACCTTTTTCTTGAATTCAAATATCTTTCCCGCCATTCATGCTATGATACAAACCTCTGACCTTACAGCTTGCCTACTGACTTGTCTATGAAATAGAATGACCTGTTTATAATCAATAGCATGTTTCATTTAAACAGGCATTTAGATAGCAGCTTGCAAAATTTGTTAGATTATTAACTTGAAGAAGCTGGCTTTTCATCAAAAGACACGTTTGAATTGTGCTATAAAATTATTAATTTAACTCTGCTGCATATTTTAGCCTGCATGATGTTTCCTCTAAAATATCAATGTGTGTTCTATACATTTCTAGATTATTTTTCCTAGCTGCAGTAGCTGTGCATCTTTAGAATTCTTTTATTTTAAAGAGATGGCATTTAAAAAAAACTGCAGTGACATAATGGGTTCAAATATGCCTATTTATTTTTTGAAAAAATGTTTATTTTCACGAATGACATAGAAGAAAGTGTCAACTGAGTAAATTAAAAAAAGAGGGTGGTGAAAGAGAAGAGAGAAAGAGTGAATGAGAGAGTTCTTTTTAAAAGTTTTTTTTAACAATATTTGTCAAACAGAATAGGAATGCCCGTCAATAATAGAAGCATCACGAATAGTAGCTTCTTTACAAAAGCCTGTTGCACCAATGATTTATTCATGTGGTTGAACAAACTGAATAAAATGCACTGAACAGTTCGAGTTAACATGATTTCTTACAGTGAGTTTGTGCCTTATGATTTCTTGCTTTTCTTTGACGGAACAAGAGAGGTTCTACATACTTGTTTAACCTGCTAAAAATAACAAGCAATGTTCCTCAAATCACACCAAACTGTCGTTAATTAATGGATGGACATGTAGCAAGCTGGATGTGATGTGCCATATCAATTCGATATGATGTAACCCACTACTAAATGTAGCGTATAGATGTAGTACTTCAAGGTTCTCGCGTTGGAGTATCCAGTGAACATCAAAGAATTAACACCAAGAAGGAAGAAATGTTATTTACATATATTTATTCGTTTACCTGACAGGTTGTTACAGAGACAGTTGCAATTCTAGTGAAAGTGACGACAAGGATGACTTGCTGGTTAGTAGTTGATATATAGAAAAAAGTTGTCTGTCAGTAGACAGGGAAAGAGTAAGGTAGTCATGGTGCTGACTAGAAAGGATAAAGGCGGCATTGCCTTTCTTACGGCCAAAAGCCTCTCTTCGCATGTTGAGCAAAGGGAAGTATTGCTCTTGGTTAAGACTGATGCAAAATCAGGTGTTGCTCCCTGGTTTAGCTGATACCTAAGAGCCAGTGTTGCTCCTTGGTCATAGCTGTCACATCAGAGGAAGAGATAGAAAATTCTCTCTGTTATATAGACTACGGTCAGTAATGAAGGTCAAACCTTAAACAAAGGACTGACCTTTCCTTGACCAGTACAGGTTCTAGGGGTTGGAGTGTTTCCTCATCAGTCATCTAGTGTGGAGGATTTCCCACCCGTTTTGACAAGCAGCAAGCTGGTGGATTTGGTTTCAAATCTCAAGTAGGGTCAAGCTAGACCCTTTCACTAGTCCCCCCGCTAGTGAGTTTCTAAGCAAAGAAACGAAAAGAGTGCATTCATACAAAAATGCATTTAAAGACAAGGTGAAAATAATGTTCAATTGTGAAAAGTATTTTCTTGTTGGTGAATGTGATGCATGGCTGAGAAATATTGTGCATATCAGGAGAGAGAATCTTGAGAAGGTATATGGGACAAGTATCTATTTGTGTGTGTCCAAATAGTAGTGTCACTTTGCTTATGCAGAATATGCCAGTCGGTGTGCGACTGAGGCAGAGTGAATGAGTGTGTGCAGAATGTGTCAGCTGTTGCATGACTGAGGCAGGGTGTGTACATGAGTGCAAGAGAAAGTCCTGTAGCTGTGGAATAAGCTGAGGCGAGTGAGTGTGCATTCTCTATTTGTGATATCAGCAAAAGTTTTCTCTCGGGATTGCATTTTGAGTGAAAATGCCTTGAAAAGAGTGCAGAAGTGAATTGTGTCTGGCCTTGTCATGGGCATTTGCTAATATTAGCCAGAATGATGACAGTGTGGCATGCTTGCATGTTGCATCGGACAGAAAATTTGCTCTATTAACTTTGTGACCAACCTGGGGTCAAACAGAGACAAGTTATGTCTGACAAGAGCGCAATGAGTATGAGTTGCCATCCGACTGACACAGAGTTAAGAAAAAGAGCTGAGTGGGCACAGACATGAAAACATCTCTAAAGGCACCCTGTTTTGGTGCATGTGTGTAAGTGGGTGCAGTCATGTAGGTTTGTGTGTGAATGTTGAGAAAAAATTTTGTTTTGTTTTACAAACAAAATACAGAGCAGGGGTCAGCATGTGAAGAAAGAAATTGCAGACATTCAAAAGGAGAACATTTAGCGTGTGCATGAAATGTGCAACCATAACAAAATGAAATCAGCAAAAACAACAAACATGGTTAGTAAGTGTTCTGGTCCTGAAAAGCTAAAAAGTAGCATTTGAAATACAAAGAAAGTTCAAGTCTATGGCTGTTGAAAACGTTGTGTGTATGGGCTTCCATAGAGTTATCCAGTTAGTTATTCATCAGGTTCGAAGTTGTTATTCTTGTCTTCGATGTGATGAGCATGATGTGAAGGCTGTATTTCCTGAGCTCAGGTCACCAAAATGTAGTGACAAAATGGAAAATTTAACTGCAGTACAAAAAATGTTTTCATTTTCCAAATGCAATTAAATTGGTGAAGCTGGTTCAAGGGAAGGCTGCAATTCTTTGATGGGGTCAACAAATGTAGCGGGCTGGATGTGATGTGCCATATCAATTTGATATGATGTAGCCCACTACTAAATGTAACATATAAATGTAATGCTTCAAGGTTCTTGCATCGGAGTAACCAGTGAACATTGAAGAATTAACACCAAGAAAGAAGAAATGTTATTTATATATATTTACCTCAGTATACTCAGGTTTGACCAACTACTTCATTCCCTATCCCCACACTCTTAGCATTCATGTGAAGTCCCTCCTCTACTATCCCATTTATATTCTAATCCCCAAACGATGAGGGTATGCCCTGGCACTTTAATGGTTTAAAACATCTCTCTCCTGCTCTCTCTTGGACTCTCATACCCTTCCCCACTACCACTCTCACTCACTCACTCTCTCTCTTTCTTTCTTTTGCTCTCTCCTTCTGACTGGGTAACCGTGTAACTCTTCTACAGCAGGTCACCTGTTTCCATCCCTCTGTCACACTAACCGCTCATCACCTGGCACAAGGCCACCTCCCCCATTGAACTTTCCACTCAAAGGATCTTTGTCTTGCAAATTACTTGGTGACCCCTACCAGTGCTGGTGCCACGTAAAATGCACCAAGTCCACACTGCAAAGTGGTTGGTCAGGATTCTACAAATTGTAGAATTCTAACAATCCATGTTACTAATAATTTTAAAGATACTCCAAGCAGTTGACTGATTTCTATCACCTGTGTGTCTCAACAGTGTGATTTGTTTTTGGAAGACTTTACTTCTATTTGAGCACTGACAATTTTAGGAAACAGTTTTTATCTCTTATTTTCTCAACATAAATGACAGTTTATGGCTGAAGGAAGATTTGTGTGAATAAACACACAAGATAATTACAGACAGGTCACTAGCATGTAGAAAAAGACCTAAATTTTATGGCCTCTGTCTCACAGAGACACTCTACACCATCTGTCACTCTACTCCAAATTTGAACTCATGTCAACTTCCATATATCAAAGCTTATCTCAACTTGCCACCTCATACCAAAGTTTCTGTTGCTTCAAAGCATAACCACTTTCTGATGTTTGATAAAAAGAATTTGACATCATTGGCAACATGACAAATCAAGGACATCCATACCCTCAAATATTTTAACTACCTCTGGCACAATCATTACTGCTCTGGACAAAATGCTTTGCAGCATTTCTTCTGTCTGTATGTTATGAGTTCAAATGTTGCTTGAGATTTTGCCTGTCATCCTTTCAGGGACAGTATCAACATAAGTACCAAGTGAGCACTGGGCTCAATGTCATTGACTATCCCTTCCCCACAAAATTTCCAGTTTTGTGCCTATAGTAGAAAGAATTACTCTATGCTGATGAATAAAGTCAATAACATGAAAGTTATTGGTATGATTGAATAATCTTATTTACCAACATACACTAATAGCAGACTTGGGTGTGTGTTTAAAACTTTTTTTTTTTTGTACAGAAATTGTAATAGAAGGCCATTATATTCATGTTTGCACACACAAAATTCTGTGTAAGGTGATTAGAGACATTCTTGTTGATTGATCAAAATCGGTGATATTAAATAAAGTTGGGCTGAGGTTGGTTTAGAGTAGTGCTTCTTAAAATGGGCAGTACTGCCTCAGGGGAAGGAAATTATATATGGGCACTGTATCTAAAATAACACTTGGGAGATGATAGATGCATCTTTACAATGTTTTAGTCTTTGTTTCCAATTTAAATATTAATTGGCATTGATTGTACTGCTATGTTGATCTGATATTAGTTGATAGATGCTGAGGTACAAGGTGGTGCTAATGGTACACTGAGTGTGACTGGGGCAGCAAGCATTTGTGATAGGTTACATTGTCAAAAGTAATATAATAATAAGAATGGATGTAATTGACATGCCTAGAGATGTTACAATTGATGAGGATGAAAAGAAGTTTGAAGTAGTTCAATATACAGCTAGTACACACTCAATGAATGGAGACACTGGGAGAGATGAAAAAAAAGATAAAAGTTTAATTGTTAAGGACAAGGGTTTTCATGCAGAAATTGATGGGTTGAAGGACCTTAGAATGGTTTGAAGAGAGAGAGCCCCAGCACTGAAGAATGAGGTAAGTTACTACATGGGTTTCTAACAATATGGCATGAAAGCTGAATTTGAAAAAGATGGAGATATGGACAAAGTAAGGCATTCTTGTGCAATGAAAAGAAAAAGTGAAAATATAAGGGCTACCATTAATGGAAGTGCTGGTGCCATTACAAAACGCACACAATACACATTATGATAGAGTTGATGCTGGGAAGGGCAAGTGGCTATAGAAGTCATGTAAAAAAAATAGATGTAAGACCTGTCTAATCAAAAAACTGATTTAAACTGAGGACTCATCCAGCCCTTGCCAGCATGGAAAGCAGATGTACATGTATATCAATTCATTATTAATATTTTAATGATAATAATAATTATTATTAAAGACTATGGCTTTTCTTCTGAGCCTATATAGCTATGTGGTATGTAAACTTAGTTTGCACAAGGCCTGTGCTCAACATCCATTTTGCACACCTGTTATGTCTCCCTTCCCCACCACCATTTTAATTCATACATTAGCATTTTCACTTGGCAATTCATATGCTTCATGTACTGTGTGTGTGAGTACATATTTTGATTTTACCTTTATACCCCTCATACAGGCACCCTGATGAATATTGTATACAGTTAAAGGTACCTCATATATAAATATTTAGATATACAATACTTAAACTCCTCTATGTAACCACCCTATTCTCATACCCACTTGTTGTCTCTTGCTCTAGATGTTGGATGAGGTGGGGAAAACTGTTGATTCATTATAATTCACTGAATAAACAATGTACCAAAGCTCTATGCTAGCTGGCAAGCATTTTCACAGATCTTCATTTCAGATGATGACAATATTTCCATAATTACCTCAGCTAATTCCTCAGCATAATTCCTCAGTTAAGGGGTTATTGTATAGATGAGCTTGCATATTCTTGCTTAATGAAAGTTGACAAACAAACCTCCACAGAGGTGAAAACTTCAGACATACATGTCATCAGCTCACGTACCCCATAGTATGACTGGTAATATTTGACAGAAATCCCCTGCAAGGAGAACAGTTAAGCCCTCCCTATAATGGCAGTATTGTTTTTAATATCCCTTAGTGACCTATGTAGGGCTTCTAGTGTACCACGGTGTGCCATCATGCGTTCATCCCAGACAATAAGTGTAGTTTAGAGCAGAACTTCTACTGTCGATAATCGTTTTGAAATATTACACATTTGGGCATCGCTGAAGTGAGTTTTCTTGAGCATGAATAGAGGCAGTTTTCTTTGCGGCCCATGTTTATGGAGAGAAATGAGAATGTCTTTGTTTTGGTGGCATGGCTGAAGAGAGCAAATGATTAAGGAACATATAAGATGGAGGACATAGCAATTTGAAGTTGGGCATTGAGTAATTTGATTTTTTAGTAACAAATGAAAAGATGTGGAAAAATTCACATGTCAATTTGTATACCATTATTATGAGAAGTGGTAAACTATGAATGATTTGGCTATGTTCTGTTTTGATAAGCATGATGCATTCTGTTAGCTGATATATAGTGGAGTGGATTACTGGCTTAATGGAAGTTGTTGTTTGTCCAGAAGTAAACGGGGGCGGGGTACAATTTGCATGAAAATGATTTATGTTCTTTAGAAGGATCACAAACTATGTACTGTTTCACAGAATAAAAAGGGGTTAATATGATTTTGCCCAGAAATCATGTTTTTTCAAAATTATAATTTCCCCCCTCCTTGCCGAAATTTCTTAATTTCAACTGTTTTTCAAATTTCGCTTTTTTATGCACATGGAAAAATACAGAGATTATGAATGTGGGAAATATAATTTGTTTTTGAAAATTTCATTCTTCTGAAAGAAATACTTCTCCCACCTTGGCCACCCATCAGCTACCTGCTTTTGGGTGGAATACAAATTTCCTGTATGGAAAACAGGAATGTGAGTGAATTGAGGAAAGAAATAAGTGGGGAGGGGGGAATATGCAAATGTCATCTCGGACATGCTACAAACAACAGGTAAAGGACAGGATTTCTGAGATAGCCTCCTTGTAAGTTTAAATGGGAGATTGGTTTTGAAATACGCTCATTACACACAGGAATGACAAAATAGGAAAAGGTAATTTCCATAAGATTTGAGCTGTAATTTAGCACACAGTAAAAAATAACATAACTCATACAGAACTTTAACTGTATGTGTGTGTGTGCCAAAGGAAGTTACTTTTGCATACCTTTCTTAATTCCAAAAGAAGGAAATCTAGTGAAGTTGTGATATGTTAACAGTAGAAGGTCTCCATACATTATGAGAAATCGAAAGAGAAAGATAATGCCTAATTCTGTGCATGCATGAAACATGGGACAAAAGTGAAAATGACCTTAAAATTGTATGACACGACCTCATCTCTGGGGTTCTCTGCGGCTCCTTCTCTCTCACTTTCCCTCTCTCTTTGTGTCGGCTTTCTTTCACCTTCACCTATAGAACATCAGTATCAATTTTGTGCTGACTTTCTTTTACTTTCAACTATAGGACATACATAGGGTATAAAACATCAGCGTCTGTCTCTCACCTGCTACCTGTCTTCAATTTCTCCTTCAACAAGTAATGTATTAGTTTCTGTCCCTGTTTCTTTCTCTTGTCTCTGTCTTTTTCTCATTTTGCGTTTCACTGTTTCACTCAGTCATTCTATAAAAATTAATTTCTTTATGCTTTGAAGAGAGCAGAAATTGAAAGAAAAGAGAAAGTGAAAAAGAGGGAGAGAGAGAGCAGAAAGTGAAGGAAATGAGAAAGTGAAAGATATAAGTACATGTATATGAAATGAACATGTGTGTGAGTGTGCAAGAGAGAGAGATAGAGTGAGTGAAGGTGTGTGTCATGATGATGGATGTCTTTTAAGGTACACACTCATATAGAAAATGTGACATCGTTGTCGTATAAAATGTTTACGGTAGTTAACTTATGGAAAAGATCATAATTTAAAATTTTTGTAATGCAAATATGTCAATGAAAATAAAGTTTAGCTAGTAGTGGAAATAGTACTGAATCTTTTGATACCCCATACATCAAAATCGGTAACTCAATTTTGGAATGCATAAGGAACATATGCACACACACACACACACACACACTCACACACACTCACATACAAACTCTCTTTTATAGAAATAGATATGTGTGTAGTCAAATCAAATGATAAACAATAAAATTAATTATAACAGACAAGAGGATGTGCACAAGGAAT
>NC_068981.1:107595989-107596226 GCF_001194135.2 Octopus bimaculoides
TCAATTTTGGAATGCATAAGGAACATATGCACACACACACACACACACACACTCACACACACTCACATACAAACTCTCTTTTATAGAAATAGATATGTGTGTAGTCAAATCAAATGATAAACAATAAAATTAATTATAACAGACAAGAGGATGTGCACAAGGAATGTATTAGTTTGATGCTCAGTGAAAAGAGAGAGGTTTTGACATTTTAAGCATAGCTCTTCATCAGAAAGGAGA
>NC_068981.1:107596326-107597600 GCF_001194135.2 Octopus bimaculoides
TATATATATATATATGTATATATGATATATATATATATATGTATATATGAGAGAGAGACAGACAGAGAAATGCTTACAGGTTTATCAAATGCCATACAGTATAAATTTATGACTTATTAAAATTTTGTCCACCTCTCAATGATATGTCACAATTAGCAATTGGCAATTGAGACCAGCTCCATATGGGAAGAGGAGATATTCTCAAAAATGAAGAAGTTTTCAAAGTTGACATCTCATTTTAAAAAAAGGTAAGCACACTGGAATATTGTCTTGCATAAGAGGACAGTTGTGGATCTGTGTTTCTGCTTCAATAGGCATCATGAGTATGACAATTGCCTTGTCTTATCTCAGTAGCCAATGGACTCCTCCTCCCTCTCTTTCACTGTATATACATATGCACACACACACACACACACACACACACACACACATGTATATATATGTGTGTGTGGTTGAAGCTTGCTTCTTAACCACATGGTTCCAAGTTCAGTCCCACTGCGTGGCACCTTGGGCCAGTGTTTTCTACTATAGCCTTGGGCTGACCAAAGCCTTGTGAGTGGATTTGATAGATGGAAACTGAAAGAAGCCTGTCATATATATATATATATATATATATATATTAGAAAAAATAATAAGGTACTCGGATATCTGGATGGTTGTACATTTACAGATTTTTATTAATATGTCACATGTTTTTATAAATTAGCGCTTGCTAATATATGTATATATCTATGTGTGTGTCATTGTGTTTGTCTCCCCATCTCTGCTTGAAACTAGTGTTGATGTGTTTTGTATCCCTGTAACTTAGTGGTTTGACAAAAGAGGCTGATAGAATAAGTACTAGGCTTAAAAAAAGTAAGTCCTGGGGTCAACTTGTTCAACTAAAACCCTTCAAGGTGGTGCTCCAGCATGGCCACAGTGAAATGACTGTGGTGAGAATGGATGAGGATAGCTGCGTGAAAAAGTGCCACACCCTAACAGTTGAGGGAACCCGTGGAAGAGGTAGGCCCAGGAAGACCTGGGCTGAGGTGGTGAGGCAAGACCTTCGTACATTGGGCCTCACCGAGGCAATGACTACTGACCGAGACCTTTGGAAATGTGCTGTGTGTGAGAAGACCCGGCAAGCCAAGTAAGATCGTTGCCAGTGCCCCTTGACTGGCTCTTGTGCGGGTGGCACATAAGATGCACCATTTTGAGCGTGGCCGTTGCCAGTACCGCCTGACTGGCCTTCGTAGGATTTACGAGCGAGATCGTTGCCAGTGCCCCTGGACTAG
>NC_068981.1:107597788-107615626 GCF_001194135.2 Octopus bimaculoides
TATATATATATATATATATATATATATGAATACACACACACATATATTTAGTAACAGTTGACTCCGATGCACATTACTTTAAGATTCATGGGTACAGTAGATGGCCATCTTGTCAGATGTTTGTAAATAGCAAGTTTGTACAAATGTGGTCCACCCACTTAAAATAAAGTTAGAAGCCTGAGTATTAATATGTTTAATCCATCATGTGACTGTGAGTCCAACCAAAAGATATTTTGATGGACTTAGAGTCATGGGTTAAACATATGTGGGATGGGCACAATGTGGAATTTTTACAGCATTTTTGATTGAGAAAAAATATATTTTCTACAAATGTTCTCTACCTTGCAAAAGCTATTTCTGCTAAGCAAATGAACTTCTCTAAATGCTTTAAAAACGCAATAACATGTTCAGAATGCCATTTCAGAATATTATCACTGTTCTTTTTGAGCATACAAAAGACAAATTTAGCTGGGGCAAAACAAGTAAGCCAAGATAAGGTAAAGTTGCCTCTTCAGTTCTTCAGACACATCAATATTCATCCTTAGACATCAGAAATGCAACAAAAATTTTAAATATTTAGATAAAATAAAAAAGGATCTTGGAAAAATGGCACATGATATGAAATTAATGAATCTTGACTAAATCAAAAACACTCAGTGTAAGTTATTCTCTATACCTTCTTCACAATCTGCTGGAGTGGCTCTCTTCTAGATATGTTTATGCACCATCCAGTTAATGAGAAGAAATTATTGAAATTAGTCAATACTTATTTTACCCCATTTTAGACATGTTTTGAAAATGATCAAATTAAACATTAGTGTGGGAAAAAATTAACTTGGAATCCAGTAGAAAAAAAAAGTTGATTGTTAAACACCAAAAATTCATGAGATATTTTATTAGCAGTCTCAATTACAATCAGGTCAAAGTTGAGGAAACATTTCTTGAGGAAAAAAGTACCCATCACCTGACTATGTTTCTCGACTCCACCTGACCAATTCTTATGCCCAAAGATAAAGCAACAGTACAAAATGATGAAACAATACTTGCAATGGAATAATTTTAAACAGGTTGGGAGAAAATAAAGAGAAATCAGAAATTACTCATTTTATGCCAGTTACTAATTTTTCCCCTCCCCCATGAATTAAAGGTATGTATGTTATTCATTAAATAGGGTATTGATTTGGTGAGGTATGAGTTTGATGAAATGTAAGAGCAATCATCTCTCTACACCACAAGATGCATGGAATAAATGCCCTAAAATTTTCAAAGTGGTTCAGCAACCCAAATCAGATTAATAATTGAAACCACTCTACTTTGCCCATGCCACAAAAGCCCTTATTCCTTTTCCTGTACACGCATCTTCTTTTTTAAAATGAAATCTCTTGCTATACCTGTGCACCATAAACATTTTGAAGGCACCATAAAAAAGGACAAAGCAAGCAGAATTAGGTTTAAGGTTAATGTTTCATGTGGACTCAGTAATGGTAATGCATTTTCAGCAATTAAGCTAACATTTGCTTCATCACAGGATATGTTTAAAGTCAAATCAAACCTATCCATTTTGTATTTTTGTTTGTCAGGGAACTTGTTCAGTATATCCCTCCTCACTCAAGTTATGTTGAGTGATTTACTGATTGCTAGTACAACTGCCATTTTTTCCTTTTCAATGCCTGCTGAAATATTTCAATATACCAGAGAGATTTGGTGGTTCTTTAATGTTTATTTTCAAAGTTATTAGTTTCATTCAAGAATTTTAGTTATTCTTTATTGTAGATTCCCATATCCAATAAAATGTTGTATTCTCCAAAAAGAAAATGAACTATAAATTGTCTTGATAAATACAGAAGATTGTATAATGACATGGCATCTGCAACAGAATGCAAACCCAATGTTTATAGATTTTAAAGCCAGCACTTTATCCCTTCAGTTATATTATTAAAGAATGGAAATAGAGGGAGGAACAAATAAAAAAGTGTAGTGGCTCAAGCAGTCAGCACCATATTGGATGAGATCTCACCGGCAGCCATTGCCATCTCCAAGACTGGCGTGAGATCTCACCTGCATCCATTTTGCCATGTGCAAGATCACAACTAGGCTTGTGATGGCAAACTGGATATAAGGGCCCAACAAACAGATTCTCTCTCTTTTTTCACTGCAAGCACTTGCTGAACATACATTCACTGGCTGGGTCTCCAGGCTAGTCCTGTCTGCATGTTGTATCTCCAGAGGTAATGGGCCCGCGTTAATAGAGATACAACGAAATGTACACAGCTTGAGATGGTCTACTGAAAGCAACACACAACATTTATTCGGTGTAACTATGTAAATAAAACTAGTTGTGAATTTCATTTCCACTTGAGACTTCTTTCCCCGCCTGCTGGGGCCTGAAACAACACAACAAACAATTATAATGGGAGAAGGCGATATTCATCCGATATCGTGAACCTTGCCTCCCATTATAAAAGCATATGTTAAACACCTGTACATTTATAAAGACACAATTGTATTTTCTGGGAAAGTCTTAAACACAAAAACATAGTTTTAAAATAACATTCAGAGCTATTTTTAAATCTCTTATTATAAGGATGATATATTCAATAAATATATTTTGTTGTGGTATTTATTTTTAGAATTCATTTATTATTTGAATTTATTATGAAACTTTTAGCATAAATAGAGGTAGGTTAGGCAGGACATGGGATATAATTAAGATAGGTTATGCTATCTGAAAATAAACATTGAGTTGAGATAGGTTGTAAGCAACTGTTGTGCTAGTCCATCATGAACATAGAAAGTATATGATTGTGTGGGTGTGTGAGAGATAAAAACTATATGAATTTTGTTTTGCTTATTTTTTTCCTTTACAATAATTGTTTCTTCATTTTGATCTCAAGTCAATGGGAAAATATGTTTAGTTTGAATAATAAAGGAAATTGTTGAATACAATAGAATTTCATAATTTATAGATCTCTCAGAGAAACATCTCTAGCTTCTGTTCAATGCTTAAGATATGAGTAAATAACTGTAGAAAAAAATAAATATTATGTTTTATTAGTCATTTCCTTCATATTATATAAATATTTGTAATTCAATCACAACTATAGCTTTAACTGTATGTGGATAAAATAACAAAGCAACAACCAGCCAACCCTACTCCCGCTCCACCTAGCTAACCAAAGTGATATTTGCTGCCTGGAGCAAGTCTCTAATTTTGCTAGTTTAAAGCTATTTCCAAGTCAGCTATTTAGCCTAAGGTGTGTACCATTTGTCACTTCTAGTAGTTGGGGCAGACAGGTAGTATTAAACATACTCTGACATAGCTAACTGATTGTTTCCATGGACAAGTGGGCTTCATTAGATTGTGTGTCACCTGCTTCAACAACAACAATCACATGCTTCATTTAAAGAGCAACTGCATAAGTTGACAAACATTTTTGTAAAATCATCAAATACATTTATACTTTAACAAACAGTCCTCTTTAACTTACATAGGTACTTTTATAAATAACACTGAATAAGGGAGAAATATACTGGTAAATAAAATGTTTATTAGAATGTGTAAAAAGGGAAATTTATGTTTGGCAGTCTTTAATGGTGGTTTGTGTTAGTAAGAGTATTTTTTATTTTTGCTCTTGTTAAAAAAGAGTTTCTCACAAAATTATTTTTGGTTCTTTTAGTCAGATGCAATATAAACTGACAGTTAAGATATATTGATTTTTCTTTTTTGGTCATCCATGTAGCTTAACTACTTGCATACTAGTTAAATACACCTCTTTACTGTGGACTATAAGGCTGTTATTAGAAAAGTGAGACCACTATAGAATATATTCAGTTATTGTCAAACTTTTCAGAGACTAGAATTCACAACTTATTTTTGTGGAACAGGGTCATTTTCATAGACATTAGTTTTCTTACCAATATTTGTTAAATTACCAAAATTATGTTATCATTCAATTCTGTAACAAAATATGATACAATGACATTCCATTTCTGTATAATGGTTATTAGATTTAACAGATCAAAACTCATTACTCAAGAAGAATTAAAGTACCAGGATTTACTACCAGTTTGGAGAGTTGGTAGGGTGTAACATGACTACATAAAAGCCAGCATAGCGAAGATCAATTTTATGCTTCCCTGTTGAAAGGATGTGATGTTATTCCTGAGAACAGTCTGGTATTGGCATAATTATGATTCTTTTCGTTGAAGCTCAAGCAGTCATCTAAAGAAAGAATGTTGGGATAATTGTAGGTGGAGTTATTCGTAAATGGATTAAGGCTCTCAATATTTTGCCATGCTCTGGCAGATACCAAATTCTATTTAGGCCAACAAAAGTGTATCCTCTCTAATCTATTTTAGAAGACAAAGCTTTAAGGCAAATATTTCTGATAATGCAGTAAATTCCTCAAATGAACGTTTCAATGCCTAAAGGTTAGAGCTGTAATGGAATTAATGATTGTTACCAAACATATTCAAATGTTTCTCTTTTCTCCACCAAGGAATTTCCAAAGTCCTAAACAACATAATATCAATGGCTGAATTGAATGCAACTAGAACACAGAAAATTAAATGCTCTGCTTATTCTGTAAACATATACCTCAATATAATAATAATAATAATAACAATAATAATAATAATAATAATAATAATATTTAACTTTGAAATAAGACCATAAATTTGTAGGGAAAGGAACCAGATGACTGAATCAAATTTTTGATGTAAAGGTATAAATTAACCCTAAATAGATGAATGGAGGATGATGTTGACTACAGCAGGATTTAAACTAATAACATGAAGGGATGAAACTAAATAATGCGTTGCTTTGCCCTTCGTCAATAATAATAATAATAACAAAAATAATAATGGTTTCTGATTAGACACAAGGCCAGTCATTTTTAAGGAAGTGGGTTAGTTGATACCATTGTGTCCCGTTCTTAGATTGGTACTTCATTTCATCAACCCTGAAAAGATGAAAAGCAAAGCTGACCTCAGCTGGACTTGAACTCAGAATGTAAAGAGTCTGAAGAGATACTGCGAAGTATTTTTCTCAGTGCTCTAAACTGGCACTCTGTCAGTTATGATGATGCATTTCCAGTTGATTCAATTGATGGAACGGCCTGCTTATGTAATTAATTTGTAAGTGGCCTAGCACTACACAGACACATGTACTCTTAACGTAGTTCTGAGCGAGATTCAGCATGACACTGAATATGATGAGGCAGGCTCTTTGAAATACAAGTACAAAGTTTTCTATGAAGTGTTTCTCAAACATTAATCAAATTGGCATGCCTATTTATTTTAATACCATACTCATGGAAAGATTTGAACTCTGAGCAAAAAGTTATGCTGTACTGTAACTGTATATACTATCCCATAATGCTTAGTTAAAACCATCTTATATCCACCCACTCCTAACTATCATAACAAAATGCTGGTGCTACCATGCTTGATGTTGTAAGGGAAGATCATCATCATCATCATCATTTAACATCTAGTTTCATACCAGCATGGACTGAATGGTTTGATAGGTCCAAGGAATGCATCATGCTCTGTAGTCTACTTTGGCACAGTTTCTCCAACTGGGTTCCTTCCAGATGCCAACCACTTTACAGTGGGTATTGGGTACTTTTTCCATGCCACCAGCACTAGTGAAGTCAACATGCAGCTTACAAGACTACAAACTCCAAGGGAGGTGGCTTCATGCTTAGAGATAAAGAGATTAAAGTATGAGAGAAAAGGCCAGAGCAGCCCAAGATTTTTCTGCTGTAGAAGGGTCACATTTTAGAAGAGAAAATCTTTTAATTAATTACAATTAAATATGAGGACATGTTTCTGTCTAATTAGACTTCATTAGAGAAACAAATTAAATGTTACTATTGATCTTAAATGACTATAGAATATATAGATTTTTTGAGAATGAAGACTGAGTGCATTATAATGTAAAATAATAACTTAGGAACATATCCCAATCTATTAACAATCTTTCAACTTCTTTCCCTGCAATCACTATTACACAAAATATTAAACATGTCCTTAAAAAAAAGAAAACAGTGAAAATGGTCATAGACAGTAAAGCTTATGTAGTGTACAACAATATATAAAGAATCTAATTAAAGCAAGGATCCATCTTCTCACCTGTTCATTTTAGTTTACAATTATGTGGCTTGTTTTACCTTATGAACATATACACAGACAACAATACATTTACCTTGGCCCACCATAGCCTAAAAATTCTTGCACAATAACTTCAAATCTATATCAACCACCTAGAAATTTGGCTCTACATAAGTAAACTAAAAATAGCAGTGGCCTATTTCACTTGCAACATGAAAGCACAACCAAGCAATACATTTAAGAATGTAGACATACCACAAATATGGAAGACAGGCATTAAAAAAAATCAATCTATAACAGATCTAAAATATTCATGAAACATTGAAAACATGAAAAAAAAATGTTTTTAAAGGGTACACACAAGTAACACAAAGACATGAGGTAGACTCAGTGTAGTTGCTTGATCATCAAGAAATAGCAGCCAAATCTCCCATGAATCATACTCTACTCAAAATTAAGGCCATTTGGATATGTGGAGTTTCCACATCAAGTTTGACCAATATAAACTTTGTCATTACATATTCAATCATCCTCATTACCCCAAGTGTTCCATCCATCTTATTCAGTCTAAACAAACACAAACTTGCAGCATCACCAATAAATTCATTAGCTTTGTTACTATTCTTTTATTCTTTTCTTTCACTTGCTTCAATCATATGACTGCAGCCATGCTGGAGTACCACCTTAAAGGGTTTTAGTTTAAGAAATTAACCCCAGGACTTATTCTTTGTAAGCCTAGTACTTAGTCTTTTGATTTCTTTTGCCAAACTACTAAGTTACAGGGTTGTAAACACACCCACATCGGTTGTCAAGCGATGGTGGGGTGACAAACACAGACACAAAGACACACACACAAATATATACAAATATATATATATATATATATATATATGATGGGCTTCTTTCAGTTTCTATCTACCAAATTTACTTACAAGGTTTAGTCGGCCCGAGGCTATAGTAAAAGACATTTGCCCAAATTGCTATGCAGTGGGACTGAACCTGAAATCATGTAGTTGGGAAGCAAGCTTCTTACCACACAGTCACACCTGTGCCTATGCTGAAAAGCAGCAAATATCTTTCTCCAATGAAGTCCACCTTAGTCTCCTCCAGGAACAGAAAGGACAGCTGAAGAAATATAACCTGCTTAACCCTCAAGCATTCAGATTACTCTGTTAAATGCATTGCTTATTTATTCACATTGTTTTAGTTAATCATGCATTATCTTGTAGTTTTGAGATTCCAGTGATTGACCATTTATTTTTAGAATGACATTGTAGGGTAGGTGTGAGAGGCTGGACATAGCCAGCTTGAACATAAAATTGGTAGAATATTTTGGTCTGGTATGGCTAGTTTAAATGCTAAAGGGTTAAACTATCACACTTCATCTCATACAACAAACTACTGCATGCTGGAGTGCACAAATAGAGAAAGGTATAGTATATATTTCAGTTTCATTACATAAGTATCCTGTGGATATACTATTCTACTGTGCAGCAGAAAGAAATGATTTGTAGTTTGTACCCAGTCATTTGACTGACTGACCTATGTACAAAAATCTGTTTAAAAGAGCTGACTGGGGTTAGACAGCAACAACTTGTATAAAGTTATATGAACTAAGTCAATGATAAGTAAATGTTTTGAAAATGGTTCCAGGATGTGCATGTGATAAGAAATGGAGTGATTGACACTGATTTGACTTTCTGTCATTCTATAACATCATCATCATTTAATGTCCGTTGTCCATGCTGGCATGGGCTGGATGGTTTGACCAGAGCTGGCAAGCTGGGGAGCTGCTTCAGACTCCAGTGTGATTTGGCGTGGTTTCTACAGCTGAGTGTGCTGGGTGTTTTTATGTGGCACTGCCATGAGTGTTTTCTACGTGGCACTAATGCAGGACCGTTGCAGGTCAATCTTCACCACTAGGGTGTCTTAACATTTCTGCTGAGGAGTATGGAGTGCATCCATTAAAGCATACAAGCTAATTATTGTATTAGATTATATTATTCCATAACATTTAAAAAAATTTCCTTGAACTTGCTGTAAATGTCAATAGAAGCAATAATATCAGCTTATTTATTCTACAACTGACATTCATCATTTGTCACCGTCATCATTTTATGTCTGGTTTCCAGGCTGGTATGGGTTAGATGGGTAATTTATGTTCTAGACAGATCAAGGGACCACATCTTGGTTGTAAGTTTCATTTTTGGTCTAGTTTCTAAGATGGGATGTCCATCCTAACACAACCGTTTTACAGAAAATATTGAGTGTATTTTTTCAGGACACCAACACTAGGTAGAATAAGATTGAGAGGAACATTGTTTTGTTCTTCAAGCAAAAATGAATTTGATTTAATATTATGAACATTTGCCATGAAATTCTCAGCTGGTGCAGTCGTAATGTTGGCCTGTCATCTAAAGAGTCAATCATTTTATATTCTATTACACTGGTCAACACGATTTTTGATGCCAAGAAACAAAACACGTTTTCTAGCTAATTTGATAGTGCTGATTCCGAAAATGACCTTAGTTTTTCATGGTTAGCTATCATTTTTGCTGTACTGAAATTGTTCATTTTGGAAAAAAAAAAATCAAATTACGACCTTGGCTGATCACAAAATTTAGTTAAAAAAGGTAGTAGAAACCCATGAATTTTCAGGTAGACTGAGCAATTTATGTCAGCCACCTGAAATAAACTATTTTTGTAAGAAAAAAGTGTTTTGGAGTCAAAACTCTTAAAATAGAAGTACCGAATTTTTCCAATTTATTGCCAAAATTCAAATTAACTGATAAACTTTATCAGTAATACACTTTAGTAAACCTGATAATTAAGGTGACACCAAAAAAATGAAACTCTAAAATCTTCTGTTTGATATTCATAAATTTATTCCATCTCTTTTATTCCTTTGATACGGAAGGAAACCAAGCACATTAACAGCTTTTGTTTTCATGGTTGAAAAAGAAACTCCAACTAACAATATCCCAATTGAATGCACCTATTCCATTGTACATGATGAACATCATGAAAATGGTTTCACCATAACATCTGCCCTCCAAGTGGGATTATGAAGATACAATGTAGAATCAGCATAATGACTCTTTCTGTCTTTTGTTATTGACAGTTTTGTGATTCTTTCCGTAGGACATTAGAAAAGAACAAATTACCTAAATGTGAACACGTAAAGTGTAATGTAAATGCTCAACCAACTCATGTTCTTTTTTAATCATAGAGATAGATATCAATTGACATGGCTTCAACGAGGGGATGCAAAAATGATCCCAACTTATTTTGCTATACATGCAGTGAGTTCACACCAAAAGCCAACAAGAAATCGATATCTGACTTTCACAAGAAAGCCTATTGTGCTTACTTTCACATCGAGCTTGGTGATCAGGACAAATCATGGGTCCTTCACATTGTTTGGAACACATGAGACAGTAGACTTCAAGTACCCGAAAATCGCTGAGATTCACTATTCCTATGATCTGGCATGAGCCAAAGAACCACTCTGATAAATGTTACTTCTGCTCAGTCAGTGTTGTGGGACTGAACCAAAAGAAATGCAGATCTATCGACTATCCCAGTCTTCATTCCACTATACGACCAGTGCTGCATTCAGATGATTTGCCAATCCCAGTTTTTCATGAAAATTTATTGAAAGTGATGAGTCTGATACTGATGTAAATGAGAGACACAGCAAAAACGATACTGACTATGTTCCTGAAACTGTGCCAGAGCTGTTTAACCAAAATGAGCTGAATGATTTGGTTCAAGACTTAAATCTAAGTAAAGAATCAATAGAACTTTTGGCCTTTAGGCTCAACGAAAAACACCTGTTAGCAAAAGGCACAAAGGTAACATTCCATCGAAATAGGGATGCCAAATTTGTACTATTCTTTAATGAGAACACGGATCTTGTTCATTGCAATGACATTGAGAGTGTTCTTCTTTGACTAGGTGTCCACAAATACGATCCTGATGAATGAAGATTGTTCATTGATAGTTCAAAATGTAGTTTGAAATGTGTTTTGCTCCATAATACCAACATGCATGCGCCAATACTTATATGTCATTCAGCAACACTGAAAGAAAAACATAATGCCATCAAACAGGTTATGGAACAGATTGACTACACCAAACATAAATGGGTGTTATAAGTCGATTTGAAAATGGTAAATTTCCTGCTTGGTCAACAGTGACGTTGAGAGCGTTCTTCTTTGACTAGGTGTCCACAAATACGATCCTGATGAATGGAGATTGTTCAGTGATAGTTCAAAATGTAGTTTGAAATGTGTTTTGCTCCATAATACCAACAAGTATGCGCCAATACCTATAGGTCATTCAGCAACACTGAAAGAAAAACATGATGCCATTAAACAGGTTATGGAACAGATTGACTACACCAAACATAAATGGGTGTTATGAGTCGATTTGAAAATGGTAAATTTCCTGCTTGGTCAACAAAGTGGCTACATGAAATTCTCACCTTTTTTGAGTATGTGGGACAGTAGAACAAAAGAAAAGCACTGGAAAAGGAAAGATTGGCCACTCTAAGAGTTGAAGGTCAGTGAAAAGAACGTTATTAGTGCAGGGCTAATTCTAAAAGAAAAAATCATCTTCCCTCCCTTGCATATCAAATTGGGATTAATGAAATGGTATGTAAAATCACTTGATAAAGAAAGTAAATGTTTTGAGTATATAGGTAAATCGTTTCCAGGACTTAGCACTGAAAAATTCAAAGCAGGAGTGTTTGATGGTCCTGATATCAGGAATCTCATTAAGGATGATGAATTTGTTAATTCAATGAATGACTTGGAATTACGCGCTTGGACATCATTTGTTGATGCGGTGAAAAACTTCTTAGGCAATTGCTGGGCCAAAAACTACAAGGAGTTAATGGAAAAGCTGTTGAAAAGTCTACAGAACATAGGTGCTAATATGAGTATTAAGGTTCATTTTTTTACATAGCCATCTAGATAAATTTCTGGATAATTGCAGTGATGTGAGTGATGAGCAAGGAGAATGATTCCATCAGGATATCAAAACATTGGAAAAGTACTACCAGGGATGGTGAGACAAACGAATGATGGCTGACTACTGCTGGAGTATTAAAAGGGACTTAAATAACATTGAACATGACAGACAATCAAGAAAGAGAACATTTTTACCATAGTTCTTATGTTCACGAAGGTTTTATTTCTGCTGTTAGTTTATTTAATGATTTGATGAAAATACTTGTTGGTCTTGGTATATTCAATCCTGTTATTTTTAAAGATTTAGGGTCTGATTGTTATTGCAAAAATAGTATTTCTCAATAAGCAGACCAATATTGGTTTAAATATGAATTGAGAGATTTCTACGATTTTACTTTGAGAAATATTGCCATCGATCAATATCAAATATACAGAAAACAAATGGAAAAAATGCTTTTTTTTTCCAAAACTGAGGGATCTCTGCACAGCAAAAACGTTAGCTAACCAAGAAAAAGTAAGGTCATTTTCAGATTCAGCGCCCTCAAATTAGCTAAAAAAAGATGTTTGGTGTCTCAATACCGTTTCAAAAATTTTTTTTTGTTGACTAATGTTATTGGTGTGTTGGCAAAGATATTTACCTGTCAATGTTACTATAAATTATGTAACATAAAAAGACATAGGGATGTGACTAATTTACTAGAGTTTCCTTATATTAGTGCTGAATTTAAAATATCTCTTGCATAACTTAGAATGCCCAGAGGGAGAAGTGTTTTTACAACTGTTTAATATACAAAAACTAGGATAAGCTCCGTCTCAGTATTCTTTCAAATGTAATACTTATTTATTCACATTGTTTTGAATTCATCATGTATTGTCTTGTAGCTTTTAGATTTTGATGATGTGATTGATTATTTTCAGAATGAGATTGTTGGGTAGGTGTGAGAGGCCTGATTTGGCTGGTTTTAATGTAAAACTGGTAGAATATTTAGCTGGTCATGACTGGCTTAAATGCTAAAGGGTTAAAAAAAATGCCTCAACAACTAAGGAAAAATATTTGTTCAAAATAGATATCTTAAAAAAACATTATATTGAATTAAATAAATTTTTTAAAAAAGAATACAATTTAAGGAATGAGGTCAAGAGTTAGATTTTGTTGAATATTTCCTATTTACCATTTTGTGATCATATTTCTAATGTCCATATGTTTCAACTAATTTTTGAAATAGTCATACATTTGAAAGGGTTTTTGGAACATAAAATTTTTTTTTACATAAATTTGACACCAAAAGAGTTAAATAAGAATTTAATATATATCATATTATAAAATCATAAATATATCTATCATATATTTTAAAATCAATAGTGAATCTGTTTGTTAGGCTTAAAGCAAGTTAAGAAGTAACAACGTTGAGAGAAGGAGAAAGGCAGCTAACAAAAGTGAACAAGTAAAGATGACCTGCTGCTTTTGTGTTACAAAAATAAAGAAGATGGGAGGAAAAGATATGTTGTCTGACAGTTTATGAGAGAAAAATAGGATAAAAGCTGTATTAAAGGAGGAAAGGGAAGAAACATTATTGTGGAAGTTTTGTAATACTTTTAGCTTGCATCTCCATATTAAGTAGTCTTAGATGTTCCTTTGAAATTAATGAAATAACTGTGAAACATGATGGCAGAAGAGATAGCGACAGTCACTTATAACTTGCAGTGATGTCAGTTGGTATATTATGTTTGTTATATATGCATAAGATATTAATAAATATACTCGGGAAAAATTGTATTTTTGTTCCTTTTAATTACTCAGAGGCAGGATGGTGTTCATTGCCTTACCAGTATTTCTCTGACAGGTAGGATTAATAAGGTTGATATCCAGTTTAATCTTATATTGTTTTGTCTTTGGAGATACCTGTTATTTAGTGGGAGATCTGAGGTGAAGACGTGCAAAATAGTGGGGATGACAAGAAGAGGAGAAATATGTGAGTCTGAGCGGAGGCTTGTATACAACTTCCACTCAATAGTTCAGAGAAGTAGAGGTTGTTATGGAAGAGGTTATAAGATAGACTTTACTAATCACATACAAGAAACATCTGTCAGTGATATCTAAGTTGGTTTAATAGTCAGGATTTACTGAGATCTCTAAGCTCAGCTCCCTAGACTTACTGATCAAACTGTATTAACAATTCTAGTTCAGTTGGCTTAGACCTCTTGACCAGCTGACACACCCTTTATTCAGCTCCCAAGACCTACTGATCACATCACATTAATATCATTTGTTCAGTACTCCAGACTTACTGACTGGGTTATACTCCTAGACTTACTGAGCAATTTACATAAACAATTCTAGCTTAGTTTCCCAGATCTATTGACATTGGCATCACTTATTCAGCTCTCAAGACATACAGTATCCAGGTCTTCAGATCTAGCAACCAGGTTATATTGAGATCTCTACTTCAACTCTCCATACTTTTTGAGTTAAGCTGTATTAGTAACTGTGACTCAGTTTCTCAGATCTACTGCCATTATTTGTTCAGTTATACAGACTTATTGACTACACTGACATTACTATTTGAGTTCTCCCAACATACTATCATTTATTTAGTTCTCCAGACCTAACAACCAGGCTATTTATATAATAAAGGATTTGAAGAGTGTAAATTGAAAATTAGTTTGTTTATCTCTATGGTACACAGGAATGTTAAGAATGGCTTTGAATGTTACATGGAGAGCTCATTTAACCAATGAGTAGCTTTATCTCAAAATCTATTCAAATTGACTGAGAAGATTCAGCAAAGAATGAGAATTGCTGATTGCTGCATCAGTTATCCAGAAGAACATGTGTATCAACTGGTCTTATGGCAGTCAGTTGGAGGGAACAGGGGAAGAAAATGTCTAACCTATGTGGACAACTTGCTTCAGGACAGTGGAGTGGCAAATGTTGATGAATTAAGAACATGGAGTGGGGACTGTGATGGATGATGTGCTCGCGTGAAATCATTGAAGCATCTAGGAGGATAGCCAGACTTACTAACATTTGAAGAGTGATCATCAATAGATCACTCTTCAAATCCCCTGACTAACTATGCCATTATCATTCAGTCAGCTCTGCAAACTTACTAACCCTGTGTTATTAGCTCTTAAATAGGTTGCCTTCATTACAAAAGGCCACCTCAGCAGCAGAGAAATGAAGTGAGGTTGAAAATAAAGAGACTAAAGCATCAACTAGACGTTAGAGAAATGTTTGCTGAAAAAGCAGATCTGCTGATTCAAAACTATGATGTATAAATATATACTAGGTGAAAAAGTCCTGAATTGATAGAGGAAGGTATTTAACAATGGAGACAGACCAGGAAGACTTGATTAGAAATGAAATCAGGCCTAAGAATACAAAGTTTCACAGATGATTGTAGTTTAAAGCTTGACTAAGCACACCTATGATCAAAGATGTTCCCCCCCATGCCCACCCTGATCTCCTTGGCACTGTGTATTCAGGATTACATATATTCAAATTATACCCAATATGCTTTTTAAGAGAGTTGGTTATAATTGGAAAGAGATGTGGCTGCTATTTACAGCAGTTAAGGTAACCACATGCTTGATTACAAATTTGTTCAATGGAGAAATGAGCAATAAAACAATGATTTTTTTAAAAACCCATTTTCCTGTGATATAATGAACTGATTAGCACAGGCATTTAACACTTTAAGGTTGAGTGTGGCTTAATGATACAACATGCTTTCTTCTGCAGAAAGATGGGTGTAGCTTATTGACACACTGCTAAATTGTGAAGAAGATGGGTGTATATAAGCCACATTTGCTTTATAAGTTATTTGATTATCACTTAGTATTTTTTTCCCTTTTATTTTGCATTCCACATGAAAAGACTGGTTGTTTACATCAAACCTTAAAGGATTAAGATGAGAGCAAGTGCCTAGATTCTATGGGTTCTTAATGTTAAATATGGATATATATTGTTTTCCAGACGTACAGTTATTTACCCAACATAAAGGCAATGAACAGTTCGTTGGCATTTCCTGATTCATAATCTATATTCTGGCATTGCAAAAAATCTGAATTTTGATTCCTGCAAAAGCAAGCATGTGCACCGACCTGTGCATGCATTAATAACAAAAGATCAGGAAAAAGTCAACTTACTGTAAAGAATGTGGCATGTATGAGCTAAATAGGTCTTTAGATATATAAGAGTTAGCAATAACGATAATTGTTGACTTAACGAGTGCTAGTAATAATTATTTGTAACTTTGGCATAGCAATTTTAAGAAGGATCATTATCATCATCATTAATGTCCGTTGTCCATGCTGGTATGGGTTGGACGGTTTGACTGAGCTGGCCCGCTGGAAGGCTGCCCCAAACTCCAGTCTGATTTGGCATGGTTTTCTATGGCTGGATACACTTCCTAACACCAACCACTCTGAGAGTGTAATGAGTGCTTTTACATGACACCAGTATGGGTGCCATTTGTGTGACACCAGTATCTGCCATGACTATGATTTTGCTTGGCTTGATGGGTCTTCTCCTTAAGCATGACATAATGCTAAAAGTCTTGATCATTGCCTCTGTGAGACCCAACACTCAAAAGGAACTCAACTACTTACCTCCATGAAGCCTAATGCTCGAAAGAAACTTAGCCACTTTGCCTCTGTGAGGTCCAATGCTTGAAAGATGTTCTTTACATGCCACCAGCACAGGTGATTTCTCTTGACTTGACGGGTCTTCTCAAGCACAGCACATTGCCAAATGTCTTGGTCACTAGTCATTACCTCTGTGAGGCTCAAAGTTTGAAGATCGTGCTTCACCACCTTGTCCCATGTCTTCCTGGGCCTACCTCTACCACAGGTTCCCTCCACAGTGAGAAATCGGCACTTCTTTACACAGCTGTCCTTGTCCATACGCAACACATGACCATACCAGCACAGTCATCTCTCTTGCACACCACATCTGATGCCTCTTATGTCTAACATTTCTCTCAAGATGTTTACACTCTGTTGAACATGCACGCTGACATTGCACATCCAGTGAAGCATACTGGCTTCATTTCTTTCAAGCCTATGCATGTCCTCAGCTGTCACAGTCCATGTTTCACTGCCATGCAGCATAGCTGTTCGCACACAGGCATCAAACAATTTTTCTTTCACTCTGAGAGAGAGGCCCTTTGTTGCTAGCAGGTGTAAGAACTCTGAACTTTGCCCAATCTAATCTTATTCTCACAGCTATGCTCTTGGAGCATCCACCTCCACTATTAACTTGGTCACCTAGATAACAAAAGCTATCTACCACCTGTAGCTTGTCCCCCCACCTCTGGCAGTTAATGGAGTCTATTTTCTGCACATTTTTAGCGTTTATTGTACTTGTGCATCATCTTCCACATACAAAGCTAGTTCCACTATTAACCTTCCTGATATTGCTGCACCTTTTATGTGGGTGCTTCTTATGGAGTTTCTACCTACACCTTTTCTACAGATTGAGAAGGGACTTGTGATTTGTCTGCTTTCCTACTTACTGAGATTTTGGTTTTTGCTAGGTTAACTCTTAAGACCCTTAGATTCTGGACTTTGCTTCCATACCTGGAACTTCTTCTGTAGTTCAGGTAATGATTGAGCTATAAGAGCCAGATCATCAGCATAGAGGAGTAGAGGAGCTCCCAGGGGCATCCTGTCTTGAATTCCTGTTATTGCCTTAAGGGGGCTGAACCTCTACTTGAACCCTGTTGATTTAATTAGTCCCAGTACTTGATTGGCATTTGTTTTAATGACTCCAGAAGGGTGAAATAGTATTTAACATCAGAATATGAAGAATGAAAGAATATAATTGAATATTACAAGGTATTTAGTCAAGCAATTACTATGTCTACTTCTCTACAATTCTAATAATACAAAGGAACACAACTAACTATTCATCATCATCATCATCATCTTCATCTTGGCGTCCATGTTTCTATGCTTGCATAGGTCAGACGGAATTAATTGAGGCAGATTTTCTATGGTCAGACATGTTTTTTTCAGAAGACTGGAAATGAATAACATTGCTAGTATGACATTGACACTAATTTACAATCATCATAGAATGTCAAAACAACAACAACAAAGATGCACACACATATATTTGTTATTTGTTTCAGTCATTAGACTGTGGCCATACTGGGGCACTGCCTTCAAGAATATTCCGTCAAATGATTTGACCCCAGTAATTATTTTATTTTTTTTAAGCTTGATACTTATTCTGTTGATTTTTGTTGCCAAACTGCTAAGTTGTCAAACAGTAGTAGGAAACAAACACAGATACACACAAATATATATATATATATACATACACACACACATATACGCATATACATATATATATATATTCACATATATACATACATATATATATGTATATATATATACATGTAATATATATATCTACATACATTATATGTATATATATATATATATATATATATATATATATATGTATATACATGTAATATATATATCTACATACATTTTAAGTGGCAAATATACTTCACTTTATCGTGCAGTTACTGTTAATACCTCGTCCAGAGCTTTAACATTGCTTGTTTTCACTTTTTCGATATCAGTGAATAATTTCACTGGAAAAAGTTATATATATTTGCCAAGGGATGTCTTTTGCATCGAAGGTCGGCGATTGTCGTATGCTGAAGAAGGGAAATAACCCTGGAAATCGAGTACGTACGTATCGTAGATCAAGATGGGAAAGATAACTTCCCTTGGC
>NC_068981.1:107619585-107620630 GCF_001194135.2 Octopus bimaculoides
TATATATATATATATATATATATCAGCAATGTAACTACACATGTGCTGTTGGTGATTTCTTTTTCTTCTTTGGACTTTTTCCTTTCTCCTTTCTGATGAAGAGCTATGCTTAAAATGTCAAAACCTCTCTCTTTTCACTGAGCATCAAACTAATACATTCCTTGTGCACATCCTCTTGTCTGTTATAATTAATTTTATTGTTTATCATCTGATTTGACTACACACATATCTATTTCTATAAAAGAGAGTTTGTATGTGAGTGTGTGTGTGTGCATATGTATATATGTATATATATAATACATATACATACATATGTATAAACATACAGAAACACACACATATACTTTTATATATATACATACGTATATATATATATATATATATATATATATATATATATATATATATATATATATATACACATACATATATACTTACATATGTATATACACATAATATATACATACATACATAATTTATGTATATACACATACATAATATATATACTTTTACTCTTTTACTTGTTTCAGTCATTTGACTGCAGCCATGCTGGGGCACCGTCTTTAGTTGAGCAAATCGACCCCAGGACTTATTCTTTGTAAGCCTAGTACTTATTCTATCGGACTCTTTTTGCCGCTAAGTTACGGGGGCGTAAACACACCAGCATTGGTTGTTAAACGAAGTTGGGGGGACAAACACAGGCACACGAACATATACACACACATACATACATACATATATATATATATATATATATATATATAGCGTGAGAGAGTTAGGGTTTGGGGGTACAACCCACTAAGGGATAGTATCTATCCAGTATACTGCTGGGAGGGTACCCAATTATTGCTACATTAGTGCTATACTAGGTGCAATCAATGGGAGCGGGTAAAAGTGGAGGTTTTACCCAAAATTTGTGTAACAATTAGAAAATGGAGGATAATATGCTGAACCCAACTACTTGCAGACGGTGTATCCCGTTGAATTCATTAATTTAATTCATAGCAAAAGTGACAAAGGAAAGGAAGAAAAGAAAAAGAAAGGA
>NC_068981.1:107621215-107626763 GCF_001194135.2 Octopus bimaculoides
ATATATATATATATATATATATATATATACGACAGGCTTCTTTCAGTTTCTGTGTACCAAATCCACTCACAAGGATTTGGTCGGCCTGAGGCTATAGTAGAAGACACTTGCCCAAGGTGCCACGCAGTGGGACTGAACCCGGAACCATGTCCTTGGTAAGCAAGCTACTTACCACACAGCCACTCCTGCGTCTATGTATATGTATATATATATATTTAATTAATGAATTCAATAATGGGATAAAAATCTTTTACAAGAATTTTATCAGGAAGCTAGTGTGTAAAAATTCATAAGCGAAAAAAAACCCCATCGTTTTTTTATTCCCAAGAATATAATTATTCATTTACATTTATATAAGGGCATTACTACAGAATAATGTCACACACTAGACTTCCCAAATAAACACATTTTTTTACTGAATGCGAGGAAAAGCAACTCTTAAAAAACCCAACCTTTTTAAAAAAATGAACTCAACTATATATCGAACGATTTCACGATTACCAGAATAAAATCTAGCTTTCGCTCATCAGTATAGTACGGTACAGACATATAAAAATAAACAAAATCCTCACCTTACCAAAATGAACACCTTATGTATCGGACATAGCAAAAGGAATAATGTTTATCCCTATACATCTAGGTTCATAAATATTCTTATTTAGATCTAAGGATACATCAAGGAAATTAACAACCGTCAGGTTGGTATCTGTAGTTATGCTAAGACTGAAAGTTTTCATCATTTGGATAATGTCCTTCCTAAATTGATCTTGCGCTGGTCCATTGGTATTTGTGGTTAAAGCTACGGCATCATCTTTGTAAATGGCGAAGTATACGTCAGGAAAAATCTTGCCCAACATATCGAGTCCAATAAGATCGCATGTGCCTGCTCCGTCATATGACCCCATGCTCACATCGAAAGTACCCTCTGTATCAGTAGTCTTGACCCACTCTGCGTTCTCGCTGAAGAGTAAAGTCTTTGTAGCATGGAAGATTATGTCCTTATCCTGTGTACTGATTTCTCTGAATTCGCTTGCGAAGGTGAGGGCTTTATCTAGCAGTTCCTTAGATATATACATATATAATTATAATTTTCTTTTGTAAAACAAAGATAGCCTAGAAGTGCTCAGGTGGAACCCGAGGCGCTAGACAAATATTTTAGAATAGAATAGGTTGAAATGAGGTAGAATATGATTAACACATACATATATGGGTTTAATTAAGATAATAGAAGAATTGCCAAATCTGAAACATATATTGATATATTCAAAATATAAAAATATATGAATACTAAGAATATAGATGGACATATAGATATGTAAACATACTAATAATAGAGTATAGCTAAAAAGAATGTGATATAGAAAAAAGGTGTGGGTTATTGAATGTTGACATGCGTTATTGAGCGTTTATAGGTTTGTGTCTTTTTTTCTTGGGATGTCTTCTATATCAGAATTTTAACCCACATTGATAGGTGCTAGATTGCACCTAAACACTTATTCTCTGGTATCTATAACTTCAGAAAGTTGAACTATGAACTTTTATGCCTCTTTTTTCTTTGTTTCCATCTTATTCTTTTACTCCCTTTCTCTATGTCGACATCATATTAATATATACCATTCTCATTTTCCCTATTTGTCTCTGATGATAGAATATTCAATACTCGAGGATATCCCAGAAACAGCTGTAAGATTTTGAATTTCTTCCTATAATAATGTTGTATACAACTTGAGATGTTTGCTGACCTGTTTAACAATTATATATATACATATATATAATGGTGGTGACCCAGCTTGGTCGCAACCTCAAGGCCGAAACATATAAAAGAATATATATATAAACACACATATATATATAATAAATAATATATATAACTTCACCAGTTTTTTATTCTCTCTCTTTATTTCTTCGTGTTCCTTTTTGTTGAAGGCTCGAAACATAAACGACTTTCTCACCTTCCTGAGCATTAAACTGACACACACACTTGTTGTTTATAAACCTGTCTTCATCTTTTGTTTTTCTGTAAATTTCAATTATATATATATATACATATGCATATATATAGGTACAGGACATCACCAACAGTGCAAATAACATGAAATACGTAAACACAAGAAAAATATGGTAAACAGGACAAGTTAACACAGAGAACGGACCCTTCATCAGTTTTTGATAATGTGTGTGTGTACATATTAATGTGTGTACATATTAATGTGTATAACTTGATAACATTTTTTGATCAAACTGTTTTTTTAGACTGGTGTGTGTGTTTCTAACAACAGGAGTCCTTCAACTGTGTAATATACAAAACTTACTCAACCTTGAGTACGCTGAAGTCAGAGTTGGTCTATCTCTCATTTCGAGCATTCTAGACAGACAGCCAACAACTGATGAAAGGTCCTTTCTCTGTGTTAACTTGTCCTGTTTTCCATTTTTTTCTTGTGTTTACTTATTTCACTCATTTTTTCTCTTGTTTGTTTACGTATTTCATGTGATTTGCACCATTGGTGACATCCTGTATATATACATATATTATTTGATTGAACACGACACAGCCATCTCCAAGTAAGTTTATTTTCCACATATATATAGATATATGTAACATCATCATCGTTTAACCTCTGCTTTCCATACTGGCATGGGTTGGATGGTTTGACCTATGACTGGCAAGCTGGGAGGCTGCACTAAGCTCCACACACACACACACACACACGTACAAATGGTTTCTTTCAAATCCACTCACAAGGCTTTGTTTGGCTTGAAGCTATAGTGAAAAACACTTGCCCAAGGTGTCATGCTGTAGGACTGAACCTAGAACCATGTGGCTGGGAAGCAATTTTCTTACCACAACACAAGCATGCCTGATGGGATTCTTTCAATTTCCATCAACTAAATCCACTAGCAAGGTTTTGGATGACCTGGGGCTATAGTAGAAGACATTTGCCCAAGGTGTTGCATAGTGACATGAATACAAAAATCACAAGGTTGGAAACAAGCAATGCCTTCACAGTAACAAATTCTTCAACACATTAAATTTTGAAATAATCACATTTATTTAGCATATAATACAAATTATAATATATGGAAAAATACTCATAATAACATTATTTAATTTATTCATTATTTAACTGGTTGTTAGATTAATTTATTTAAATCATTAATAAAAAAAATTGGAACTCCTCTGTTATTGGAAGTCAATATTTATTTTCGATTATCATTGAGTATACGTAAGATGTATAGAAACAGATTGATGATATCCAAATAGAGATTGATAGAAGCTACAATGTATTCTTCAGCTGACAACTTGTGCATCATCATGTGAGTATCAAAGACAATAAACAGTGAGAAGACAATTGCACCTCCAATAGCCAACAGTTTGTCAAGCATTTCACTCTGGAAGAATATCTAAAATAAAGAAAATATTACAAATATTTATTTTTAACCAAACTTATGACTGGTTGGTAGCCATTGTCTAATCAATTCAAATATAAAAATGTAATTATAAATAGTTTACTGAAGTTTGTGACTGAAAATTTATAGCAATTTTGAACATATTTGATAATGTGTATGTGTACATATTAATGTGTATAACTTGATAGCATTTTTTGATCAAACTGTTTTTTAGACTGGTGTGTGTGTTTCTAACAACCAGCTGTGTGATATACAAAACCTTACCCACCCTTGAGAATGCTGAAGTCAGAGTTGGTCTATCTCTCAATACAAAGAAGACTGAATACCTGAGGATTAATGAAGATGAAAGCCACCTGTCAATCTGTCCCAGAGACAGCATACAGCTGAAGGTGGTCAGTGACTACAGTAAAAATGTCCGTTACAAGAAACAAGGCTTGTTTCAAAACATCTAACAAGTATTGCAATGAATTCAGTGTACAGGCAGGAGTTCACCAAAGCTCAGCTCTCAGCCCACTCTTGTTTATCTTAGTCCTATGGGACTTTACAAAGTAATTCAAGACTGGTTGTCCCTGGGAGCTCCTCTACACTGATGACCTAGTTCTTATAGCTGACTCATTACCTGATCTAGAGAAGAAATTTCAGGTGTGGAAACAAAGCCTGGAATCTAAGGGCCTTAAAATTAATCTAGCAAAAATTAAAGTCCTAATAAGTAGGAAGACAGACAAATCACAAGTCCCTTCTGGGAGATGACCCTCCTTGATATGTAAGAAAGGTGTTGGTAGGAACTCCATACGTTGTACTTAGTGCAAGCTTTGGACACATAAGAGGTGTCGCGGTACCAAAAGAAGGCTAACGGAGAATATAGTCTTTGTGTGTGGTAAATGTGCTGGTACAATAAGCACTAAAAATGCACAGACAATTGACACCCTCAAATGCTCGGGGAAATCATTACAAGTAGTAGACAGGTTCTGATTACCCTGTTAATCTTTCAACTACTTCTCTCTTACAACAATAAATCTGTTCCTGTCATTATTCCCTCTATGTACCCCATCTAAAGTTAGCACTCCCCACACCTATCTGTCTCTCTCTCCTATTCTACTTTCCAGTATAGAGGCTCTTAAAGTCTTGACAGTTCCAGGCAGCCTCATTGGAGTTGTGCCATGACAAAGTACTCAGTCCACCACTCTGTAAACTGGTTAACACTAGGAAGTACTTCAAGCCGTACCAACCATCAAAAACAGACACTGGAACATAATGTTGGAGTCTGTTGAACCATCCAATTCATGCCAATATAGAAAGTAAACAAACAATGATGGTGATGATGAGGATTGATCGGTCTATCTGTCTGCCTATGTATGTATCTTTAGAAAGATACACACACACACACACATGTGTATGCATATACACTGGCAATTATAACATCAGTTATAATATATAAAAGAATTTATGTATTAGGTCAACATTTATGTATTGGGTCCTGTAATTTAATGCTTCATGGTGAAGCATCAGAAATTTACACACACACACAATTTATATATATCTACTGTCAATGATTAAGAAAATAAAAATTTTCAAACATTTAAGCCCCTATTAAAAGAAACTATCGAAGATTGTTTCCAGGATTAAACAATAATGACTCCTATTAGTAAGAAACTTAACAAGAATTATAAAACAATTGTCAAGGCTATATTGAAGATTAATGATTATCATTGGCACAGCTGCTATTGCTACTACTACAACAATAATAATCATCCCAATAGTAATGAGATTAAAGATAACAATATTTGTGTTAATAGTAATAATAAGTCACTATAATAACCACATTAATAGTATAGACTAGCAGAAATACCCGGCGTTGCCAGGGTTAAAGAGAATAATGAAATCTAAATACGCCGTCTAGACTATGCATCATCTTTATATATAGAGATGTATATACACACACGCACCCAAACACACGTATATATATGTATATCAATATAAATACATGAAAGTCAATGAAGTTTCGTAAAAGAAGGTGATCATGTACATACTTTCTTGCTGTTGTGAAAATAACACCTCATTGTAAACTATGTTCCTTGTTTTCCCTTGTGGAGCATATACAAATAGGTTTTTTGTTGCTGCCCACTCTTGAGCAGCCAAC
>NC_068981.1:107627080-107633000 GCF_001194135.2 Octopus bimaculoides
CAGTATCGAAATGTGATTGTTTCAGTTAGTGGAATAGTTTCATTTTTAAAGTGAAAGTATTTGACATGAGTGTTTTTGTTTCACTTTTGACACGTAATACTTAAATAGTGGAGGAGATATTATGTTGCCGTGTGCTCGAACTCTGCAAGAAGTTAATAATTTTTTTTGACTAAAACACAACTGGAACCCTAAGTAAGGCATGTGTAAAATTTGAATGAAATTGGTTGCGTAGTTCTCGAGTTTTAGGGATTCACACAGACAGACAGACACACACACATTCTCATTTTTATATATATAGATAATACTATAGACAACATGGAAATGAACTGGAATATTAATAACAAAAATGCAGAAGCTAATAGTAATTTAACATGATATAAATAATTGTAAGAGCAATAATTGTACACAACAATTGCCCTCTGGGTGACCATTGCTTGCAATAAAATGTCATTGATGCATTGTTGATATACTAAGCACCAGAATTCGACTAAAATACAAATTAGGTCCTCCGCTGATTTCAAGAGACACTACTTAGCTCATGTCAGTTTTAATTTTTTAGTATGTGCATTAGCAAATAATATTCATCACATCAAGGTTAATAACATTTCCTATAGTACTCCTGCAACTATTATGATTGGAAGACCATATCAGGGTGGTTACACTGCACACAATCTGCAGAGTATGCTAGCTTCATTTCTTTCAAGCCTTTGCAAGTCCTCTGTAGTCAAAGCCTATGTTTCACTGCCCAGTAACATAGCTGTATGTACATGGGCATTGTACAATCTGACTTACACTTTGAGAGAGAGGCCCTTAGTTACCAACAAAGGTAGGAGCTCTCTGAACTTTGCCCAGCCTGTTCTTAATCTAGTAACTATACTTTCAGAACTTCCTCCACCATTGTTAACTTGGTCTCCTAGGTTACAGAAGCTGTCTACTACTTGTAATGATTTCCCCGAGCATTTGAGGGTGTCAATTGTCTGTGCATTTTTAGTGCTTATTGTACCAGCACTTTTACCACACACAAAGACTATATTCTCCGTTAGCCTTCTTTTGGTACCGCGACACCTCTTATGTGTCCAAAGCTTGCACTAAGTACAACATATGGAGTTCCTACCAACACCCTTCTTACATATCAAGGAGGGTCATCTCCCAGAAGGGACTTGTGATTTGTGTTTTCCTACTTATTAGGACTTTAATTTTTGCTAGATTAATTCTAAAGCCCTTAGATTCCAGGCTTTGTTTCCACACTTGAAATTTCTTCTTTAGATCAGGTAGTAAGTCAGCTATAAGAACTAGGTCATCAGTGTAGAGGAGCTCCCAGGGACAACCAGTCTTGAATTACTTTGTAAAGTCCCATAGGACTAAGATAAACAAGAGTGGGCTGAGAACTGAGCTTTGGTGAACTCCTACCTGTACACTGAATTCATTGCAATACTTGTTGCCAACCTTCACCTTACTGGCAACCTCTCTGTACATGGTTTGTACCACTCTAACTAACCACTCATCTATACCTAGCTTTCACATTGACCACTAGATAAGGGAGTGGGGGGCCTCTGTCAAAGGCTTTCTCCATGTCTACAAAAGCCAGGTACAGAGGTTTACTTTGGGTTAAATACTTTTGCAGTTGCCTAACCAGGAATATAGCATCAGTTGTGTTTCTGCCTGGCACAAATCCGAACTGCATCTCATCTACACTTCCTCATTAATTGAGCTATGACCCTTTCTGTGATGTTCATCACCTGGTCCAGCAATTTGATGCCTCTGTAATTAATTCTGTCTAAAGTATCACCTTTGCCTTTGTAAAAGTTGCCCATATTGCTGCTACATCAATCGTTAAGTATGACTTCCTCATGGAGAACCTGATTAACTATATGGGTGACTAGGCTATATCCTACTCTGCCTATATATATATATATGTAAAGTAATAACAATAATAATCCTCGGATGGAATTTATAAATATTTTAATGCATCACAATGCTTGTTTTCACAAACTGCATGTTTCTTAAGATCATAGTCCATATTTCTGGGATGATTACAATACAGTTTGTAGTATCCATGGACATGGAGTAGATCATGTTCATGCATTCATTTCTTTGGGAAAAGTAGCATCAATGGATGTTTAACTGAGGGCTGTTTACCAATTTTGACTAATGAGAAGGTTGATTGGGGTATGTGAGCAGTTCTGTGTCTATTTGGTGGGGAGGGGTGGAAGAGTAATGGTGAAGATTGGGTGTGTCTGAAGAGTCATGGGTGGTACGCTTAATTCAGCACTTTATTTCACACCAGCATGTGACTTATCAGTGAAATCATTCAACTATTTAATAATTTTGATATTTCAGCTATCTGATTGTTTTCTTGATTGTCATTTTGTGATGTAATTTAAATGCATGTTTTCAAGAACACTAATATTGAATAAAAGTTGTCACATATGCTATATACAAATTTATCATCATCATTATTTAGTGTCCACTTTCCATGCTTGCTAGGGTCAGATGGAATTTAATGAGGCAGATTTTTTATGGCTGGATATCCTTCCTGACACAATCCTCATCTATTTCTAAGCAAGGTCATATTTATTTACAGCCATTACATGTCCAGACAAGAGTACATGCTAACACTCCCACTCTCATCATCATTTAACATCTGCTTTCCATGTTGGTATGAGCAGGATGGTTCAACAGCAACTGGCCAGCTGGGGAGTTGCCCAGGTTCCAATCTTCTATTTTGGCATGGTTTCTGTGGCTGGATGCCATTCCTAACGCCAGCCATTTCACGGAGTGGACAGGGTGATTTTTATGTGGCACCTGCAAAAGCATTTTTATGTCACACCAGCATGGGTGCTTTTACAAGGCACTGACATGAGTGTTTTTTTTATGTAACCAGCATCCAAGAGCCCTCAAGGGTGAGAGAGGGATGTAGAGGATGTACCTGTATGTATGGACAACCACAGTTTTACTTAACTTCATGTGTCTTCACAAGCACAGCAAACCACCAGAAGCCTCGGTCCCTTGTCATTTCTTGTGAGGCTTAACATCTGAAGACCCTTTCTCACTATTTCAACTCATGTCTTCCTAGGTCCATCCCTTCCACACATTTCCGCCACAATTTGAGATTGGCACTTCTCTAAGTAGCTGTACTCATCCACATGCATCACACGACCATACCAGTGCAGCCATCTCTCTTGCACATTACAACTGACGTTTCTTATACCCAATTTTTCTCTTAAATTATTTGCTTTCTGCTGTAAATGAACACTGACATTATCCATCCAGTGAAACATGCTGGTTTCATTTCTTTCAAGCCTTTGCATGGCTTCTGTAGTCATAGTCTAAGTTTCACTACCAAGTAGCAGAGCTGAACATACACAGGCATCATACAATCTGCCTTTCACTCTTTGATACAGGCCTTTTGTTACCTACAAAAGTAGTAGCACTCCGAACATTGTTCAGCCTTTTCTTATTCAAGCAACTACGCTTTCAAAACTCCCTCCTTCCACTGCTAACTTGATCACCTAGATAATAGAAGTTATCTACTACTACTAAGGATCTCCCAGACACTTGAGGAAGTCTATTCTCTGTACATTCTTAGTGTTTATTGCATCTGCACATCTGTCACATGCAAAGACTACTTTTTCAGTTAACCCCGTAATAACACTGCACCTCTGATGTGCCCATAACTTGCACAAAGTACACTGTATGGCGTTTTTACCAGCACTTTTCTTACATATTAAACAGAGCTATCACCCTCTATCACTCTGAAGGGAGTTGAGATTTGTCTGTTTTCCTACTTACTAGGACTGTGGTCTTAACTAAATTAACTCTAAAGCCTTTAGATTCCAGACCTTTCTTCCACATCTGAAATTTTCTCTGTAGTTTAAGTAGCAATTCAGCTATAAGAACAAGGTCATCAGCATAGAGGAGCTCCCAAGGGCAGCCAGACTTAAATTCCTCTGATACGGCCTGGAGGACTATGATATACAAGAGGGGAACCGATCATTGGTGAACTACTACTTGTACACTAAATTCATTGCTAACTTTCACCTTACTGACAACATCTTTGTTCATGGTTTGTACTGCTCTTACCAACCACTTATCTATTCCTAACTTCTGCACTGACTACTAGATGAGGGAATTGGGGACTCTATCTAAGGCTTTCTTCAGGTCTACAAAAGCCAAGTACTGAGGTTTATTCTTGGCTAAATGTTTCTCCTGCAGTTGCCTCACCAGGAAGATAGCATCAATAGTGCTTCTCTTTGGCACAAAACTGAACTGTATCTCATTCAGGCTAACTTTCTTCCTAATTAATTAAGGCGATAACCCTCTCTGTAATTTTCATCACCTGGTCCAACAATTTGATACCTCTGTAATTATTTCTGTCTAAGGTATCATCTTTACCTTTGTAGCAGTTGACTATAAGGCCACTACATCAGTTACTGGGTATGATTCCCTTGTGGATAACCTAATTAACTATACAGTTGACTACGATCCCACTCTACCAGATATTTTAAGTATCTCAGTGATGATTCCTGAAGGGTTGGGTGCTTTCTCTGTCTTCATATCCTTAATCGCTTTATCTACCAAGCTACTTTTGATTTGGATAGCTGGTCCCTCTGTTGGGCTAACATTAGGCAGATTCTCCTTCTCTCATGCATCCTTATATTTAGCAGCCTTTCATAGTGTCATTTCTATAGTGTCCCTTTCTTTGCAGAATCACTAACTGCAAGTACCATCATCCATGTGAACACATTTCTTTCCTACAACATCAGTTATCTCTCAACAGGCTTCTTTCAGTTTCCGTCTACCAAACCCACTCAATTTGGTCAACCTGGGCCTATAGTAGAAGACACTTACGCATGATGCCACACAGTAGGACTGAATCTCAAACCATGTGGTTGGAAAGTGAACCGCTTAAGTACGTAGCCATTTGTGTGTGTATGTGTATATATACACACACACACACACATGGTTCCAGGTTCAGCCCCAGTGCATGGTACATTGAGAAAGTCTTCTACTATAGCCCCAGGCTTCTACTATGACTCAAGCTCCCAATTCAAATTCATAATAATGGAATTGAATGGTGACAGAGTCATGGAAATCAGTGAAAGTAGTGGCAAAAAACCCCCAAATATATGTGTGTGTGTGTGTGTGTGTTAATGCGTTTAAATGTATAAATACGAGTTGACATTTATAGCAAAAAGTGGAGGAAGATATCATTGTTTATAACATAGTGGAAAACTGGCATATTTTATGGGCCAACCTGTTGAAGACTACAAACCAGACTAAAACTGTGGCTAGTGCAAGGTCCAGCCAATAAGTCATGTGGTGGAGAATACTATTGCTGACATAAACATAAATGCAAAGAGATAGATTGGAAAAGGTTGCAGAGATCACTACCATAAAGCCAGAAAAGGAATAAAGTGTCTAATATATTTAGATATAGGAAGCATAGAAAGTAAAGGGTTCGCATTTGAGCAGGTGCATCAGATATTTTGGATTGAAAGAGAATGTGCTGGAGAAACCAGTAAAAGAAAAGGAGAATTTTATAACTAGCTTTAAAAATCAATCATTAATAGGAAAAATTTAAATGACTGATTTGGAAAGTGCCACACCCTAACAGTTGAGGGAACCCGTGGAAGAGGTAGGCCCAGGAAGACCTGGGCTGAGGTGGTGAGGCAAGACCTTCGTACATTGGGCCTCACCGAGGCGATGACTACGGACCGAGACCTTTGGAAATGTGCTGTGCGTGAGAAGACCCGGCAAGCCAAGTAAGATCGTTGCCAGTGCCCCTGGACTGGTTCTTGTGCGGGTGGCACATGAGATGCACCATTTTGAGCGTGGCCGTTGCCAGTACCGCCTGACTGGCTCCTGTAGGATTTTCGAGCGAGATCGTTGCCAGTGCCCCTGGACTGGCTTGTGCGGG
>NC_068981.1:107633054-107644445 GCF_001194135.2 Octopus bimaculoides
AAAACCACCCACTACACTCTCTGAGTGGTTGGCGTTAGGAAGGGCATCCAGCTGTAGAAACTCTGCCAAATCAGACTGGAGCCTGGTGTTACCATCCGGTTTCACCAGTCCTCAGTCAAATCGTCCAACCCATGCTAGCATGGAAAGCGGACGTTAAACGATGATGATGATGATGATGATGATGATGATTCAGTGTATATTAAAAAGGTGAAGATAATGAAAAGAGGAGTCAATGAATATTAATAGTATAAACATAAAGGGTACTTACTTGTAAAAGTCCAGCCAAAATAATAATCCATAACACTGAAAAAAGACTGAAAAGAAGGAAAATTCATTTAGCGCTTACAGGAATAAAATTTACAATTTATGAATTAAGAAGAAATACTATGAAATGCTTTGGAGCATAAATATAGGGGAGATAATTACAGCAAAGACCATTTAAATTTAGTTGGGGGAAAAAAGTTTTCTCATTGATGCAAGACGGATTGGATCAAAGACAAAAGGATTTAGTAAACGAATATTTCATTTTCTCCATTATCAACAACACTTAAAGTTATTGTAACCAGGAATCGAAATCAGTAACAAGTTTTACTAAGTTTCTAAGTTCCTTACAATTACGTTGGGGGTAAAAGCATTGATGGTTCTTGCAAGATTGGAAATAAAGATTAGATTGACATAACTAAATGCAATGAGGCAGTTAATGTACTTTGTCAGGTAGCCAGTCTTATTGACAAAATCATAGTTACATTATTTTTATGAGTTGAAAAGAATTTTCATAAAATTTACATGGAAGTTGCATGAATTTACATGTTAAAAACAACTAGTCAGTTTATATTTAATATTGTTCAAAATATATAACAATAGCTCAACTTATATATGATACTTACCCAGCTCCTAACTTGCTGAAATCCCTTTTGCTTTGCAATGTGTAAATACTCAGACCAAAAGTGACAGCACAGGTCAGTGCAAATGCTTCTAACACCAATGATACGTGATAGAATGTTACTGTTGAAAAGCAAAATTAAACATAGCAATAAATACAGGTGAAAACAACAGTAATAAAAAATGTTATTTTAGAAATAACTGATACAAGTAATTGACAATATTAAGTAGTAGAAATAAAATATTACCAATCACTCCAACTGTGTAAGCTTCTAGGGCAGTCTACAAAGAAAAAAAAATTATTGCAAGTATAAGATTCAACAGTAATAAAGATAGAGTAATTTCTAAAGCATATACCCCAAATATCAATCAAAATGTTGCTCTATTCTTGAATCTAAAAGATTCATAGGACTAATACTTAGCTGTAATGTTAAGAAGTTGTACTGTGTAAGTGAAGCAAGTTTCTGTCAAAACTATTATACATTTTCAAATTATATAGAAAAATGCGAGCAAGAGAAATAATATACTTAAGATTATAAATCTGGAAAAGTTCAGGACAAGTTACCACATCTGGTAGAGTACAGAACAAGAACATTTTTACTTAAAATATTGCAGCTAAGGATAACATTTCAAATAAAGTATTTAGATTCAGAAAATATTAGCTTTTATTACAAGTTATTACTTCTATTTGTTATTACTTGTTACTTCTATTAAAAATTAAAAATAACTCAAAATATTTTTTGCACTTTAAAAAAATACATTTTTTAATTATTAATCAATAATTAGAAGTTTGAAAATGGGTTATAAAAAATAATAGTAGTACATAATTAGTTAGTACAATAAATAGAATAATACAAAAATTAACTATATATTACAGTAAAATCTACCTCTAACAATAAATTCACAGTAAAATTTGCTTGAGTTATTGTCAAGTCTTCACATTTTTAGTCTTGAACAATGTCTATTTTTTACATAATGAATTTGCCTTATACTATTCTACTTTGCATAAAACTATATTGGTACTTCTGGCTCTCATTTTTAAGTATTCTAGTGGGTCAATATTTTACCAAAATGATGTTACCTTTTTAATAATAATGTTATTTTGTAAATTAAAATCAAATAATTTTTAATATTCAAATTTTATCCTTAGCTGCAATATTTTAAGTAAAAATTTTCTTGTTCTGTACTTTACCAGATGTAATAACTTGTCCTGTACTTTTCCAGATTAATAATCTTAAGAATAAGTATTTACCGAGTTGGCAACTAAGTTCCCGCAGTTTTTTAAAATTTAAATTTTTAAAAAGGTTTAATAAAAAATAATAACTAATTAATCAATAATGTATTCACCCTTGTTGTTTATAACTTCTTCCCAATGTTCAACAAGATTTTCAGTACCTCGTTTGTAGAAATCACCTGATTTTGACTTGAAAAATTGATCCAAGCTCTCAATTCTGCATCAGTATTGAACGAAACTCCATGCATAGCATTTGAAAGAGATTGAAAGAGGTGGAAATACGTTAGTGCCAAATCAAGAGTTTGAATGGCTTCCTTGGTCATATTGGCGATATTAGGGCAGGCGTTGTCATGCAGCAGAAGCACTCCATGCTGACGATTAGGTCTTTTCTCTTGAATAGCTGTCATTTGGTTCTGTTCAAGCAATTCATTATGGATAATCTCTTCCCAGTCCCACCATACGCATAACATCGTTTTATGTGGATGAAGATCTTGTTTCACGTACGGTGTCGTTTATTTACTGGGGATAAGCCATTCCTTACGCTGCTTCATATTGATGTACAGGCACCATTTTACGTCGCCAGTAACGATTCGGTATAGAAATCGTTGCTGGTGTCCATGAGTTGAGCGGTGATGAGCAAGCAAACCAGTGGAGATTGTGGCTTGTTGATTTTTCTTGTTGTCACTTAAAGCATGCGGAACCCATGCTCCATACTTCTGAACCTTTCCCATTAAGTGAAGATGCTTCTCTATAGCAGTGTGGGAGCATTCCATTTTGTCTGCCAGTTCCCTTGTCGTTTGACGAGAATTTTCGTGCAAAAGTTGGTTTAATTGCTCTTCATCAACCTCAACTGGACGGCCAGAATGAGGTGTGTCTTTGAGGTAAAAATTTCCATTTTTGTTCTTGGCATACCAATCACGAGATTCCAAAATATTCAAAAATAGATTTCTCGAAAAAAATAGATTCCAAAATTTAGAAACTCAATAAATTCCAAAATTTAAAAAAAACGGCAGGAACTTAGTTGCCAACCCACTATATTGCATATAACTTTTCTGTTTTGAACAACATTTAATGCAACCAATTCTTAGTTGGTCTCACTCAAGTCTACACATCAAATCTATTTTGCATATCTTAACAATATAACTATAATCATCATTAACCATTGTATAATTTTAAGTAGTAGGGAAGTCTTGCTAGAGTTGTAACCATGCCTGAAACAGAAAGGTGTGGTTACATTATATACATTTATTGGAAAATGTGTAACCATAGCAGAGGTTTTATTCTAGTACTAAATACTGGTGATAGAAAGAAAAACTCTTCAGTTAAGTTGACAGATTCAACTGAAATATTTTGTTCATTTACTTGAAGCCATGAACTTTGAGCAAAGAATTTTATACTGCAACTGTTCAACTATGAAATATATGCATTTTGAGTCAATATATTCAAGATGTTAAATCTTATTTTCTCTATTTTTTATTCTTACTGCTGTTTCCAAGTAACATGAGCTGAATATGATCTCAGTCTTCCAAATTTTAGTAATGGAATATTCTCTTCCCTTAGATGGCAGTGACCAGGTTATTTTAAAGAAATCTATAATTAACTGGTTAACCCTGATTGAGCAAATGTATGATCAAATACATTCAAGGCATAACCATCTAGTTTTTTTTTCTTCTGACAGCCATCTAACAATATTACACAATGTACTCTTCCATTTTTAAGATGGTATGGTTTCGTTTCACAGAGACTTGATTGCTCTTTCTGGCAGATAGAACATTTACATAGAAACACTGCTATAACAGACTTTGCTCAAAGGAGAAATGGATGAAAACTAAGTTGGGACGCAACCTTATCAGGCATGACTCACTATGACAGCATTAAAATAATCTGATGCCGTACCAGGCATTGACTCCCATTGCTTCTGATCTTAACTGATTGGAAGTGTCATCATGTACATTTTTGTCTTGGCATAAAAGATGGGCTACAGCAAATATTCTGCTCAGTACCACAGATTTGCTTGTCAGTTGTTTGACCACGTCCCTTAGTGGCTGACAATATGTGCATCTCTGATCACGAGCAGAAGTAGTGGGGGAGCATCATAGTCATGTGTTTAGAGGAATTCTTTGGAGTTTCAATAATTCACCTCTGGACACATGGGTGTAGCAAAGCTGCTCTCTCAGTTATATACATGTGAATGCAGACGTAGTGGGTAACATCTAGCTTTCGGCCACATCTTTGGACCCTGTTGTGTACACCACTCTGATTGGTTGGTATTGGCGCACTTTTGTCTCTAGTTCTATTTTGTGCCAGGGTGCATACCAACCAATCGCAGCCTTCTAATAAGGTCACGTGGAACAGTTTTCTGAAGACCCTTGCTTGAGCCGATTTTTCCTCTTAAATAGCTTGCCTGTCTGCACTAAAGTTTGTCACGACTTTAGACCTTCTAAGGTCTAGTCACTAACCACAGAGCACCAGCCATTTCCAGCGACGACATTATTCCACTTAGTGTCTACACAGACATCTCTGTGTACACACCGCGAAGCTTGTACATAGAGACAAACACAGTTTCTCTCAACGCTGTTTATGTGAATTGCTTCACCATGAAATAACAGCCAGAACTCAACCTGCGAGAACACCTGTACCAAGTAACCGGCTCGGCATGGAAACCTCAACTTCTCACGATATGTTACTCTTTAGCTCTGCCTCAATGCGTCAACTTCTAGCTACAGCAACTCAACCACTGTGTACCTTGATTACAAACTGTCAGGACTTTTAACGTCCTTGTTATAGACTGTTTTCTATGCTCTGTATCACTTGCATTCACATATACATATTTGTATACACACACTCTTGTTTACACGACGGCCTGTCTTATATTGTTTTATTATGTCGCATTCACTCACACAGACATTCTAATTGGCTACCAATAAACTTTACTTTTATACATCTTTACCGGTTGAGTCTCTCTCTTTCCTTGTTGGCACTTAACTCATTCCATCTTTTGTTTTTTCTTATATTTGTGCTGACAGTGCAACGTGCTAAAAGGAGCCGTTCCTTCGTCACCATCTCCTTAGTTGCACGGTTGTCTACATGAGTGTTTCATTCAATATCCCTAAACAACCCTTATTCAAGGACCGTTTGAGTGGGATGGGCTACTCAACCTGAAGAAAATTCTAACTGGGACCCAACCTATAAGATCATGCACTGTTTATCTTGATATGAGATCACCACATATGGTTGCGATGCATGTGCCTGGTGTACCCTTATCAGACGAGTAGTCATGATGGGTATACTGGGCTTCGTACATTTTACCCCAGTGTCACTTAGATGGCACGCACTGCTCTCTCACTCAATAATAATAATAATAATAATAATAAAAAGAAGCTTTTATAAAAAATAACTTTTTGATCAAGTCAAAATATTTTGACTTTTAAGATTTACACTTGGTAAGCAACAAGAATACTCACGAAAACAAACAGAAGAATGTAATTTGTAGGTGTCTCTCTCCTCTTAAGTGTTAGTACCATCATCACACCAAATGTAGCAAACAGGGCAATTAGAAGCATCCATTGACTGCAAGAAATTGAAGACAAAAAAATATCTAAATGAATTTTTGGCTCACATACTAATAGAATACCTATTATTAACATGGATTATAAGTACACTCTGTAAAGTGTTTGGTGTTAGGAATGACATCCAATTATGAAAACAATGTCAAAGCAAACATTGGAATCAACAGTTCTCTAGTTCATTGGATCCTGTCAAACAGTCCAACCCATGCCAGAATAGACATTAAAAAATGACGATGCTGTATTTTATAACTGAATTGACTAAAAATCTAGAAAGCCTCAATAATAGTAACTCTTTCGTTGTACAATAGTTATGAGTTTTGTTTCTGCTCTAAATTTCATTTAGTCTTTCTTTCTTTCCTCTAGAGCATGAATCAGCAACTTCTTTTTGTAATGGACCCGTTTTGAATTTTTTTTACATTGTCCATAGTCCATGTATCATATTTTACATATAAAAATATCTTTGCATATATCCCTTCACTTCCAGTGCTGGCAATGTTTATAAAATCAAAAATGAAGCAAATTTTCACACAAAATACTATTCAAAAGCCACCAGCTACTTAATGGCCCACAAATACATTGAATTTGAAAATTCTTTAAAAAATGTCCAAGACCAAAATGTTGCCAATACCTGTTCTTAGAGTCAACAAAATTAGTGTAACTCTTGTTGTTACTGTTTAGGTCTAATCAAACAGGCTTATGCCCAAAGGCATTCTGGCCTTCTCATCTTTTTATACATACAGCAGGTTGAATTACCAAATAGAGGATCTCTCAGTGATTGAATTAACAGAATTAAAAAAATTAAGGTAAGCAAAATATTTACTTGAAAAACATTAGCCTTCTGGTGTTTCAGAAAGTGTGTATGTTTGGGGCAAAAGGCATAGAAAAGTAAGCTTTTAAGATCAAGACCAGACAAAAACATTGAGTAGAATGAACTGACATGACTGTGTTAGAGACATGACAGAATGAGTGAGGAGAAAGACAATTACAATGGTTTGAAAATGTAATGGAAACATGTTGTAGAGTGGGTAAGAATACAGTAAAGGACAAGTCATTAGATGTGATCTATAAAAGCTCACATTCACAGAGACAACTAGAGAGGCTTTTATTGTTGTACCCACTAATCTATGCCAGAATGAAGAAACAGATAAGATGGTAGAGATGATTATACTGTTGCTGCTGATATATTAAGACTCAAAAATAACATTACTTTTACTATTAGATTGATCATACCTGAAAATGAACTAATGTAACTCTCTTCTGGCTGGAAGGACTTAAGTTCTTACAACTTACAGAAGATAAAAGAGTAAATTCCAAGAGTAGGAGATAATGAAAATAAACTTTGACCTTTCCTGTATACTCATGCAACACTGAGATGGGGATCTCTGTGGTGGCTGAACCTGCCAGAAATAACAGCCAATTTTCCCCGAATTGTTTTTAAAAACAGTAATAAGCTTTGAGCAATGTTGTTCTACATCAGTGTTTCTCAACCAATTTTTACCTATGGGCCCCTTCGATTTCTATTTTACTCAGACAAACCCTCTTAGCCATTCAATGTTTTACAAATCTTATATTTTTATAATTAAATATTATTAGGAATTGTATATAAAAAAAAAATTGTTAAAATATTTTGTGTATTGTAGAAATATAACCAATTTATTGCATACAAATTTTAACAGGAAAATCTTATATGGACCCTGGCAGAGAACCACTGTTCTGATTGTTTAAAAAGACCAGATGGCCACAAGCTGAATGCTTCAAGATTACAGGACTATTCAGTCAGAGCTGACAAGTGATAAACAACACATACATCAATTAACATAAAACATATTGAACATCCTTCACTATACACAGCAATCAATACACATACACCTAGGACCATCCAATATCGCTGCCAGGATGAAAAAGACTGAAATAACTTGAAAAAGAGAATAAGAAGAAAATTGGACAAATACATGAAAGAAGTCCTCACTCTTGTTAGTTGTATAGATTTATAACATCATGATAATCTGTGGCATGGAGATAGTGTGCTTGCTGTCTCAGTCTGTTTTTGTCAGAGGTTACTAGCATGCATTTAGGATTAGATTAAATCGGGTCTTTAGGACCTTTAAATAAATGAATTGTGTGCATATGGCTAGGAATTCTTATTCTATCGTTTATTTTAGTTGAGGAGTTGGTGTTTTTACTTCAGTGCTATTCTAAGCATTGGATCTTACCTTTTTGTAGCCTCTCGTGTTAGTGACATTATAAAATGTACCTATATGATGCTGAGAGTCAATGTGATAGGGAAGAAAAAAAGAAACAGAAGCATCAATGACACCGAAAGCAACAAGGATGACTGAATTTCTCTGTTGGTGTGTTTACCAGATGAATAATGAGAGTAATGAGTGATGAGATTTACAAGATGTGTCCAATACTTGCCAGTGTAAAAGACACAGCTAAAATGCTAAAATGATGATGATATAGATTTATGAATATAAATATAGGTACAGTGTGACTGAGTGATTGAGAAGCTTGCTCCCCAATCATTTGGGCAAGATTCTTCAACTGTTGTCCTGATCTGACTAGAGCTTTGTGAGTGAATTCGTGTTTATCATCATTATCATCATCCTTTAACATCTGTTTTCCATGCTGGTAAGCAGGAGACCTGCACTAGGTTCTAATCTGATTTGGCTTGGTTCTATGGCTGGATGCCCTTCCTAATGCTAACCACTTTTCAGCGTGTGCTGGGTGCATTTAATGTGACACTGGCATGAGTGCTTTTTACATGGCACAGGTACAGGGCTCTTGCAGGATGATCCCCTTCATTAGGGGGAATGGATTTAAAACTCTTCTGTTGTGAAGGACAGGCCTTCTTGACTCTCTGCAGCCAGAGGGAAATATTACCTTACTTGAAAACAAGTGTGGGTTGACGACAAGATGGGCACCCACTTGTGGAAAAACCTGCTTCAACAAATTCCATCCAACCTATGCAAGCATTGAAAAGTGGATATTAAAATGATGATTATGATGACGTATAGACATAAAAGTATGTGTATTTTCTAAACATGCTTAAACATTCAGAGCATTTACAGCAAAAGTTTCTTTGAGAAATAATATTGAAATTTAACCTTTTTGCATTCTGCTTTCTCTGTCAAATGCAATGTTTATTTATTCACATTGTTTTGATTTTATCTTACATTATCTCGTAGCTTTGAAATTTTGACAGAGTGATTGTATATTATTAGAATGACATTGCAGGGTAAGTGTGAGAGGTCTGATCTGGTTAGTTTGAACATAAAACAGATAGAATATAGGGGTCTGATATAGCCAGTTTGAATACTAAAGGGTTAAGGGATAGCAAATGTAAGTATACAAGCTCTCTTGTACTGTAGCAGATTGAGGAATACAAATCATGTTGTTCACATGGAAGAGAGAATAATTCTAAAGTAACTATGCCATGTTCTAGGAAATGACTTGTTTATAAACTGAAGTTAAGATAAAAGGATTGCTTTAAATCTGATCTGGAAAAAGGAACTATTCATATGGAAATTTGGGAAATTGTGGGAATTGATAAGGCATTATGGAGAAAAATTATCCTGTATGCTTCCATATATTTTGAAGAGAATTGCATTAAATAAGCAAAATCAAAATGGGATGCAAGAAATGGAAGTATTGTTGGTATCAATAATCTCTTCAAGTGTTCAAATTTATCTAGGGCTGGTCATGTGAATGAAAGCTAGGATACATAAACCAAAGTAAGCTAATAATAAATCTTTGTCACATGAAGAATAAATTTTGAAGACATGTCCGTACATAACAGACAGATGTATATATACAATTTATTCATATGCATATGTATGCATGTGTGTGTGTGAGGAGTTTAGTTCATTTGTGATTTAAATGAATAGGTACACTGAGTAAGTGCTATAGTTAGCCAACCATTAGGTTCCAAGATCACGGCTAAGTGTGGATCTTGGGATCTGTATTAAGGTTCTGTTATAGCAGATATATATTATATTAGAGGAAAAATCAAAAACCAAGGCAGAACTAGTATCGCAAGTTATCTAGAATAATTTAATTAGGGTAAGGAGAATTTGAAGTCTTACAGCTGTTTCTGGGATAACCCAAGTGGTAGGTTAGTATGTCCACACACCTCTTCCAATAAATGTAAACTCAATTCCTACTACCTAAATATATATAATAAGTCAAAGTCACGAAAACACTAATACCGATATTGATGGCATATACCACACCCACAACCCTAGCACTACAACCAGAATTAACCAAGGTACAAACATCCCATTTCCTATGAAGGTCGAAGTGTAGCTTAGATGAATGTTTATAATAATAGCAACACCAATAATACTAATATTAATAACTCTAATACGACGACTACCACCACCACTAATAATAATAATAATAATAATAAAACCATTATTACAACTAATAATAGTAATAGTAATAATAATAACAACAATAATAATACGATCCAATCCCTTAATAACACCCTTAATTTTTCCATAAATAGTATTACATCTTCCCTTTCCACTGATAATGCTTGTAGGACAGATAGCTGCAACTGCCAATCCGCAACTGAATGCCCGTTGCAAGCCCATTACAGAAGGTTTAACATAGTATACAAATGTACAGTCTACAACATATTGCATAATTCTACTAACTACTATATTAGGTCTACTATTAATTTTAAACGGAGATATTCTGCACATATAAACTCATTTATGTATGAAGAGCATAGGAAATCTACCTCCCTAAGCAACCATATACACCATCAAATAAATAAAGGTACAATATAGGATATCATGGGCTATAATAGATTCCGGAGCCCCATACCAAGGCCAGCGATCCACTTGCAGACTATGCCTAAAAGAAGCTTTCCAAATATTAACACATAATTCACCACAATTACTAAATAAACAACACAAAGCTTTTCTACATGCTGTCATAGGTTCTATCACACCTTTAAATTCTTCCATGGGCCCAAATGCAAACAAAATCAACATACATAACATATCCATCCACGGTCATTACAATATATATATATGTGCACATACATATAAGTGTATGTATGTATGTATGTGTGTGTGTGTACAGGATTATTTTTACCTCTACCTCTCTATCAACATAAGCATCTTAGAAGATAGCTGGGCTTTCTTTCTTCTACCTCTCTATCAGCATAAGTATCTTAGAAGCTAGCTAGTTTCATTTGAATAGTTTTTAGGTTTGAAGTTTTTATTATTTTATTTGTTTCAGTCATGTGACTACATATCATGTTGGAGCACCAGCTTTAGTCGAAGAAATCGACCTCAGGATTTATTCTTCGTAAGCCTAGTACTTATTCTATCACTGTCTTTTGCCAAACGACTTAATTATGGAGATGTAGACACAACAACATTAGTTGTCAAGCAATGGTGAGAGTACAAACACAGACACACACATGTACGACAGTCTTCCGCCAGTTTCCATGTACAAAATGCACTCACAAGGCTTTGGTTAGCTTGAGGCTACAGTATATATATATACACACACACACACACACATATACATACTTACATATATATATACCAGCTGAAATTGCGAAGGTAATATGGTACTCGACTGAGGAAAGAAAACTTTGAATGACCCGTCCTTGTTTTCTTTGTATCGTCTATCTCGATGTTTTGTTGTCCCATTTTTGTATCACCTCTCTGGATGTATTGCGTTCTTGTT
>NC_068981.1:107645017-107647401 GCF_001194135.2 Octopus bimaculoides
TATATATATATATATATAAACATATATATACATACATATATATATATATATATACATAATTACACACACACACATATATATATATATATATATATATATATATATATACATGCATTACATATAAATACACATATCGTATAACGTCCGCTTTCCATGTTAGCATGGGTTGGACGATTTGACTGAGTACTGGTGAACCAGATGGCTGTACCAAGCTCCAATCTGATCTGGCAGAGTTTCTACAGCTGGATGCCCTTCCTAACGTCAACCACTCCAAGAGTGTAGTGGGTGCTTTTACATGCCTCCGGCACGAGGGCCAGTCACATGGTACTGGCAATGGCTACACTCAAAATGGTGTATTTTACGTGCCACCTGCACAGGAGCCAGTCCAGCGGCACTGGCAATGACCTCGCTCGAATGATTTTCTAACATGCCACCAGCACAAGTGCCAGTAAGGCAACGCTGGTAACGATCACGCTCAAATAGTGCTATTTGCGTGCCACTAGCATGGAAGCTAGACAGCTTCTCTGGCAATGATCACGCTCGGACGGTGCTGTTATTGCTCCACTGGCACAGGTGCCAGTCATCGAATATGGTTCGATTTCGATTTCCCTTGCCCCAACAGGTCTTCGCAAGCAGAGTTTAGTGTCCAATGAAGGAGAGGTTGGCATGGGTGCCAGTCGTCGTATTCGGTTCGATTTCGATTTCAGATTTCAAATTCCAAATTCACTTGCCTCAACAGGTCTTCGCAAGCAGGGTTTTTTGTGTCCAATGAAGTAAAGATTTGAATTAGTGAGCTGGCTACACTTCTGGCAGAGGTCAAAGATTATGCTCTCACTTGCCTTGCCGGGTCTTCTCACGCACTGCATATTTCCAAAGGTCCCGGTCACTGGTCATTGCCTCGGTGAGGCCTAAATTTCGAAGGTCGTGCTTCACCACCTCATCCCAGGTCTTCCTGGGTCTACCTCTTCCACAGGTTCCCTCAACTGCTAGGGTGTGGCACTTTTTCACACAGCTATCCTCATCTATTCTTGCCACGTGACCATACCAGCGCAATTGTCTCTCTTGCACACTACAACTGATGCTTCTTAGGTCTAACTTTTCTCTCAAGGTACTTACACTCTGGACATCCATTTTGCCTTGATCCCGAAGTCGCTAACTACTAATCTGTGTTGAGGGCTACATTCTTCACTAGGGAAAATTTTGGCATTTATAAGCCGTCTTCTTTCCCTATTTCTGGCGAGGCTGTAGTCAATTTAGCTAGTGTGTCTGCCGGAACAGTAGATGACTAGGTGACAGGCAGGTTTCCTGAAGTTGGTATAGCAAACCATAAGATCATTTGCATCACAGAACTCCAGCAGTCTGGTTCCCTCTTCATTGCAGGAACCGAAGCCACAGCCTCCATGTATGACATAGAAGCCCCCTGCATGTTGTCCAACATGAGCATTGAAATCACCAACCACAAAGAGAAGGTCCCTGTCATTCGTCAATGAGGTAGTTTGCAACAGGGTGTCGTAGAATTGGTCTTTCTGCCCATCTGGTAGCTCCAACAGGAAATGGTTAGGGTTAGTTCTAGTGTTAAAGTTAAGGTTAGGCTGATTGGTAACAGTAGATTACCACTCCTTGTATCGACCTGCATATTTGTTTATATTCCACGAGTGTCTGTTTCATGTTTCTGTTTTATGTTTTAGTATAAAAGATTTAAAAACGGATGAATCTTTCTAATTTTTTGCATACATCACCTATTTTGTATATATTTTCCATTTTCATAACTTTTTCTTTATTGCATTTGATTTAATTGGAGAGGTACGTTTCTGAAAAAGCGCCATAAGAGTAACTAAAAATTTACTTACTTTTTCTGCACAAAAAGCTTTGTAGGTTCGTGCAAAATGAAAAATGCTGCAGTCAATGTTGTGACCAAAAGTTGTGCTGTCAATATTCCATACACTTTACGCAGAAAACCTGTAAAATGTAAACATAAGAAGTAAGAATTTTTCAAGACATAAATATAAAAAGCAATGATATACTACTTTAATAATTATTAATTTGTAAATAAAAAAAAAAAAGAAAAAACAAGTGCATTTCATAAAACATCAAAAAATGGAAACAGCATTTGTTTTATCATTTTACTAGTGTTGCCCGTGTTACATGCAATTGAAAAATGAGACTTTTCTGTTATATTTTCTGTAAGGAACTGGAATACATATGATTCAAATTTCATCAAAATTGCACATGAGGGTTCTTTCCCTCTTTACACACCCTAAAAAAATTCTAATCATGAGACATGTATCCCATACTATTGATCTTTATGCGCATATTCCAAAATTTCAGTCTTCTGGAACCTGTAAAAAAGATTTTGCTCCTGAAAAATGGAGCTTATGGAGCTC
>NC_068981.1:107649099-107655920 GCF_001194135.2 Octopus bimaculoides
TATACACACGATTAAAGTGAAAGTATCTGTCATTACAGTATCGAAATGTGATTGTTTCAGTTAGTGGAATAGTTTCATTTTTAAAGTGAAAGTATTTGACATAAGTGTTTTTTGTTTCACTTTTGACACGTAATACTTAAATAGTGGAGATATGATGTTGCTGTGGGCTCGAACTATGCAAGAAGTTAAAATTTTTTTTTTACTAAAACACAACCGGAACCCTAAGGCATGTGTAAAATTTGAATGAAATTGGTTGTGTAGTTCTCGAGTTTTAGGGATTCACACACACACACACACACACATTCTCATTTTTATATATATAGATGATCATATTCCTAATGAAACATACTGCCTAAGTTTCAATTAATTTTCAAAATAAAGAATTAGAAAAGATTTAATAAATATTGAGTAACTTTGTGTCATTCACTGGTTGTTGTTTAGCCCCAGGTAAGTTCTGATCCAGTCAGGCATATTATTGAAGTATTCAGTTTTATCTATCCTAGCTCCTATCAGTTATTGTATCATTTTGAAAAATATTGTAGGATGTTGTTTAAGGAAGATTTGGTTTCTATTTCTGGCAGATCAAGCAATTGTGCAAAGGCTTCTTTCTTGATGGTTTTCTTTTCTCTTGTAAATAATAAGCCTATTTGCTCAGTGGTTTTGCTGTGTGAAAACCAGCTTAAAAAGCAAGTAAAGGCTGGTTTCAAAAGTGGTCTCTTATAAAATGGCGCACACAAGAGATGTCCTGTACAGCTTCTGTTCATAAAATTCTTGCTCAATCCAAAGTTTTAATAATGAGATGAAACCTGGAACCATGTGGGTGTGAAATAAACTTCTAAACCATATGACCATGCATACACATTTATAGGTAGGCATAATTGCACTTAATTCTTTACATACCTCTGAAGCCTGAAGCATATAGGAGATATTCCCATAAAAAGAACAGTAGTCTTTTGCAGGTAATATTTCTGACAGTGAAGGAGACAATGTGCATTAAAGTTTTCTATCTAGAAACAAGGAAACATCTGCAATTGATTTAAATTCCTAACCTTTGAATAGATAGTCCAGTACCTTATCCATCCTACTTATATCTTTGTTAATCATTACATCTTCTTTACCTCCTATCTGTTGACTCATTGTTTTTAACAAAAAAAAAACTTGTTTTATTATGAACTTACATACTCTGGTACACATATCAGTCTCACCATCTTCATCCTTTTTGTCTGTTTTTCCATGATTGCATGGGTATTTTCAAGCAAAATCTTTTATCCACTGCCTTCACTTTGGTCTTCACCCTCCACAGAATTCTTCCACTTGGCACTTTTACCCAACTGTCATTTATGCTCAGTGTTTCTTTCAGCTTCTTTGTGTCATCTAGTTATAACAGAAGCTACCAAGTTCTTACAGGGAGCGTTCCAGCATCTGAAAGATTTCATGGGTATCACTGCTAACTACTCTTGTGCTACATATAAACTCCTTTGTCAGCCTCACTGTGATCTTAATGCATCTCACCTACCTAGTTTACTTTGGTTACACTATAGAGATTTCCTACCCTCACCATTTCAACTTATTAATTAAAATTACTTTCCAGATTGTAGTAGAATCCTGTATTCTTTCTTGCTAAAACTTTTGTCTAAGCCAAGTTAACTTTTAGTCTACTTGATTCAGAGCATAGACAAGCTTGACCTTCTCAGTTATAGTTTGAAAAACTATAACAAACAGGAGCTCTGATGGATACCTAACTGCAAGCTAAATTCCTAAATGAAATCCTTGCTAATTCTCAACTTGCTGGTAGTTGCATGGCTCTTACATTATACCATATGGGTGGAGTATGCAAAACAGAAATTAAAATGTATCACTGATAATGACCTTGATTCACACAAACAAATTATTTCATAATGTAATCTTTAGCCAGATCCAGTTAAAGGATTATCTAATTTTTATGAAATTTTGTTATAAATATGTAAAAGATATTTATGATAGTCTGTGGTCCATTAATAAAAGCTATTATGTCCAATTAATGTTGAAATTATTTTATAAGGTATTGTTTTAACCCCACACTAAACGGAAGTTAACTCGTTTTTACGCAGTATTTTCTGAATACAGACTTTCACTCTCTTCAGACATACTTTTCCTTATGACCTGAATTACTTTAATGTAAATCACCACTGTTATTTGCTTACCTGAGTCAGACTGATATAATATCTATTTTCTTTTTAAGTGTCAAGGTGTTCTTGTCAACCTACATTAGTGACGAACCAACAAGGAAGCCTTTTAGGAAGTTGCTCGACCTGCTAGTAATAGCTGCCAAACTTCAATCAATGTACACTTCACCATCTTTAAAAATGGTCACATTCGATACATTGTCAGTATAAAAGATAAGGCAAAGATGTCTAATGACGACAAGTCTGCTCAATTAGAACTGATAAGGGTTAAACAACAACCTTCACATGTGACAACACAAGGCACACAGAGTAATAAACAAACATTACTACATATAATTCACCAAATTACTTTAATGTATGGAAGTAAAATGTCCTGTACTGTTTATAAGTAATTTTGTAAATTGTTAATAAAAAATAATATTTTAATTATTATGACTGTTACTGACCTATATATTATTGCATGTCACCAACATATATTGCAGTGTAAACTTATCTGATGTGGACAAATGTAAACATCAGCATGGAGTGGACAGCTTTTAATCCACAATAAAATGACAGAATAATTGACATTAAATATTTTTGCTGACGATATTTACATTCATTATTAGAAATATATATATATATATATATATATAAAAATATGTGTGTATGTCTATTCCAATGTTAAGAACTTTAGAAGACGGACTGTTCATATATTCTTAGAGAGAAATCATGATTTTGTTAAAAAAAATTAGAGACAATAAAGACTTACCCATGCGTATATAAATATGTGCAGAAGCAACATTACTTCCATACATGAAGTCGTCTATCACAGATGTTTTCTCTGGGTCTTTCATTGAATTCATACTGAACGAGTTAATCGGAACTGCCATCTTGTTACACTAAAGCATATGATCTGCTGGGAAAACCCAAACAAACAAAATACGGAAGAAAAAATTGAAATCATTTAAAAAATAAAACAAAAACATATTTATATATAACAGCAGTTTAAATATTCGATAAACTCAATCAAAAACGAAAAAGAAGCAAATAAAAATAATTATATATTTATCGTCCGTAAATCATCCAGGTTTCCGAATGCCAGCGTGTTAGGTGTGAATATCTAAGAAATTTTGTAACGAATTACATGGAGTATAAACAAACAAGTTTATTGTTCGTCTCTTTCTGAAATTCAACAAATAATTTAGATAACTAATTTTTACTAATAAAAATGAATAATATTATTCTTTAAATATAAGACTACACAGAGTATTTTCTTTAAAAAGAAAATATTTACATTTAACAAAAAAAAAGGTGTTGAATGACTGTTTATTTATGAAGGGCGATTACTGGGATTATTACAGAAATTGACAACGTATATTGTTTACAAAAATAAAATATTTAAAAAGGTCAGATTGAATGAGTTGTTCAAGCCAATACTTAGTTCAGTAAATAACAAGATACGCTTTCTTTCGTAAGTCAGGTGAAAACATTGTGTCATAGAAACTGCGTTTCATCTTAAAATTTTATTGACAACGAGTTGCTTCCCTGTAACCCAGTGACAGGTTAAAAATGCAGTACATTGAAACTTCTAATGAACTAATTCTGCAACTCACCTTTCTTGTTATAGCCGTTTCACTTTCGTTGTATTGCTAATTCTTTTATGGATGCACAAACTCTATAGCTTCCGTTCTCATAGTTTCTGAAATAATACTTCTGACTACAAGTGTAAAGAGTAAATTAATGTTGGAACGCTAAAAGGCGTATACAAGACAGTAGGTTAGTGTTGACATTATATACAAAATATTAAACGGCAAGCTAAAAATGAAGATGTGGTGTTAAATTTCTTGCAAGTAAGGGAAATAACTCCCAATAGATTATCGTTTTTCTTATGAAAGTCAATAAAAATACAAGATGCGCCATTTGTGAATTCAACTTTGAGTTATACAAAAGGAAGACGATCTAACAACCCCTGTTGTACTCTGTCACCCCAACTTTCTCTCACTCTTTCTTCCTGTTTCTTGAGTAAAGCTGCGATGGACTGGCGTCCCGTCCAGCTGGGGTGGGGGACACATACGCCTTAGAAACTGGGAAACCGGGCCCATGAGCCTGGCTAGGCTTTAAAAGGGCGCATAAATAAATAAAAATGAAAAAAGTGTCGAATATTGCTGATTGTAATAGAGAGATCATTCTGCATTTTGTACATACACTATAACCACGGGCACCGTTTTCTAAAATAGTCATAGTATTGGTATCTTAAAAGTCATTAAGGATTGATCTTCATTCCTATATACATAGAATCACTTGACAGAGATGAGCTTTCAAGGATCTTTTTTGTACAGTTCAGTGAAAATAGAATCAGGATCAAAACCTTTGATTTCATGCATTCGGCAGATTGAGATTTCTGGCTCTTTTAGAGTTGCGGGTGCTGACATTCTTGTCGCTTGGGGGAGAGGGGAAATCAATATGACAGTCATCATTAACAGTAGTGGTCTGTTCAGTTGGATGTTCAGTCCACTGGTTCGAGATTGCATCGTTATTTGTCAAAATACTCCCCATCTTCAGTTTTCACTGGCATCAGCAGCGTCTTGAGAGGTCCATAGATGGCATTCATGCATATGTTAGTCAGTATAACTTTGAATTTCAGTAACTTTGTATTGTTACTAGTCATTGTGAATTCTACAGATTTTGAACGTCTACCTCGGGACGCCGATAGCTGCCCTCTTTTATTTCGGATCGAAGATAATTTTTGTGGGGAAGTTGCACGGAGTTTTTTTTTCAAGATAAACTTGTACATTTCAGTGTTGTTCTCATTGAACCAACCTTGATATTTGAAGCTTGAAAATTCTACTTCTGATTCAACTGCACAAAGCAATGTGCTGTTCAAGCCAGATGACTGGAACTTCAAAGCAGATGAATCCCAGATACTGGTGCTTAAATTTTGACCTAAAATTTGTTGAAGATTTTGACGAATCCCAGAATCTTTTCGATGTTGTACTTTAAATTTCTTCAGCAATGATTCGTTGTTCATTCGTAGAAATGGTGTAACAAGTCGTTGGTCAGAGCAGCAGTCGCTAGTGGCTGTCATTACTTTGGCGATTTTGGCTTCGGGTTTAATACCTCTTTGCACAATGATATAGTCAATGAAATATTGGTGACAAGAATATATCTATGTTAGCTTGTTTTCAGACTTCAGTCTCAAGAGATTGCTGTTGATGGTTAAATTGTGTTCTGTTCATAATCTTTGGAGGAGTCTATCGCTAGAAGAATTAAAGTTTCCAATGTCTGGATTCTCCTCTTGTTGGAGTCCTTACTTAACTGAGCGTTGGAGATCCCACGAAAAAGAATCTGTCATTTGACGGTACAGTCATGGAAACAGGTGAAAGGGTGTCGTGGAAACTAGATCTGTGATTATCACTTGCACCGAGGGTTGGTATTTATACACTGATAACATTCAAATAAAGGTCTTTGGAAGATATTCTAAACGAAATTATTCTTTCTGGATCTCAAGTCCAGATCGTTTATCAGCTTCGATTTTACAGCAAATCTTATACCATGGACAAGCCTTTTCTCTTTTGAAATTTCTCTATCCACTAGAAAGGCTTCTGCTGTGTGACATCCATCTATCTGTGGTTTCAGTAAGTGAACCGATGTTAGCATTGAACCTTGCTGGTGGTGGGACGAAAGGAGCATGTCAACATCCTTGTTTGATAATGTTTACTTTGTCTTAGAGAATCTAAATTTGATTTCTAGTCTACAGAAAATAATTGCCTAATCAAATGAAGTAGAGATAAGCAGTCTTTAGATCACCTTGCCCAATGTGAAGAGAGAAGCACTTTCCCTTAACAGGGCAGCTCCACCACGAAAGCAGCTGCCGAATTCAAATAATATCTCCAATTTCCAATAAAACCACCTTTACACATTCGCCACCGATGTACCTTGTTTGAACTTAAGATTTGCAAATATATCATTTCTGTCTCTGCCAACAATTGTGATCATCACTGAACTTTGATGGAAAAACTGAAATACAGGCACCATTGTTAATGAGTATGATCCAAATGAAGGAAGAGTCTTCAAAGAGTACCCTTCGTATAACTATACGGAGATAACGAGAGGTCTGTTCATTTGAAGAAAGATGATGATACTGTAGTTTGTCATGGTTCGCTTCGATTCCCTCTCTCAGTGGGTGAGGAACAACGGCAGCTTACGCCACCGCTTTGACAGTTGTAATTTTTCATGTTGTTGCGCTATTCAGGGGTTGCTGGTTTAGCTGATGATGACTCAGCCACAAAACAGTGTGTGCAGTTACATATGAACATGGACAAGGAGGATGAATATCCCAGACATCCGGAATATTAATCCTGCTGTGTCTATCTGCCTTCTCCACTCTCTGTCTCTATGTATGTATGTATGTATGTATGTATATATTGGGCGGATTTATTTAGCGATGGGCTCACAATCATGAGGTAGTGAGTTCGATTCCCGGACCGCGCTGTGTCGTGTCCTTGAACAAGACACTTTATTTCAGTTTGCTCCAGTTTACTCTGTTGCGATGTCACTGATGTTGGGTTGTATTAGCCTTTCTCTCTATCTCTCTCTCTCTCTCTCTCTCTCTCTTTCTCTCTCTCTCTCTTTCTCTCCCTCTCCCACCCCCTCACACACACACACACACACACA
>NC_068981.1:107656283-107664321 GCF_001194135.2 Octopus bimaculoides
ACATAAATATGCACATACATACATAAATATATATATGTGTGTGTGCGTGTGTGTATGCGTGTGTGTGTGTGTGTGTGTGTGTGTGTGTGTATACGACGGACTTCTTTCAGTTTCTGCCAACCAAATCCACTCACAAGGTTTTGGTCGGCCCGAGGCTATAGTAGAAGAGATTTGCTCAAGGTGCCCCGCAGTTGAATTGTACTCGGATCAAGCTTCTTACCACACAGCCACGCCGGAGCCTATCAGCTGAATTTACGTGTAAGTGGGTGAGCATTCCACAGACGCGTGTACTGTTAATGTAATTCTCAGGCAGAATCAACATGACACAATGTATTGTCAAGGCTGTACCTTTTGAGTTACAGGTATAATATATCCCACGGGCTTCCCTATGCAGCTTTTATCTACCCAATTTCACTCACATTGTATGGGTTGATCTTAGATGCGAAACTCATGTGTACGTGTGTGAGTGAGCGAGTGTGCTTGTGTGTGTGTGTGTGTGTGTGTGTCGTTTGTGAGTGTGTGTGTGTGTGATCATTACTTTATTGCTAGTTTGTGCCGTCGGGTAACTGGTAATCTCTCTGTGAACTGACTCTGTGAACAGGAAGTATGTATACATTTCTATATTTAAGAGATGAGGAATAATGTACATTATTTACATTATTTATATTTGACGGATATTTTTTCTCTTGTTGTTAACACAACGTTTCGGCTGATATACCCTCCACCCTTCATCTAGTGTCTTGGGGAAATTTCGAACCTGGGTTCTCATTCCTAGGTAACGATACAACTTGTGTCCGATATATTGCAAGCAGGGGAGCGAACCCCTACCATCCTCTAGCGATCTGACAGGATCAGTAGACAAGCCAGTACTAGAAGTTTGTGTACATGAGTTCAATAGTTGTTGCATATAGAACTTTCAAAATCTGTCACCCATAGGAAAATTCATTTAAACATTGGTTGCGAAAAGCTTGGGAACCATTGTACAAATCACATTTGATTTCCCATATCACCTTTTATCAATCTAGAGATTTGTACTTATGCTGGAAAGATAGATTTCAGTAACAAGTAGGAGTACTTAAAGTTTATACAATCCAGAATCTAGGGAGTCTATGCCTAGTTATGTCAGCCAAAGTAAAATTTAAAAATGGGCAAAACTGTGATTAAAAAACAACAATGAAACTAAATTACAAAGTGAATGTATTATGCATTGGGGGGAAAGAAATGGGTTTCAACGTTTTTATCAGGAAATCATGTAAAATGATTTTTTTTCTAATCCCTTTTTTCATGTTGACAAATGGCTTCCTACTTGAAATGTTAACAGCTATTTTTTTACCGACAGCATATCTTGTAGTTTTGTTTTGCTGTTGCTTATTACAATGTTGCCGACACCAATTTTAACAAAGAAGTTATTAAACGCAGTTAAATGTATAAACAACATTCACCATTTCACTGTCATATGATTTATACTTGACTCTAGCGGTAGGCATTGAAGATATGTTTGTTGTGTATAAAACACTGGCAAAGCTAACTTTTTTTTTCACCAAGCTTTATCCTTAGAAGATTTCAGTTGAACATTGCAAACTAACGAAAGACTGACAATAATTATAAAGTTCTCTTACTGGTGCAGCTAAATGATATCCTTCATGATATCTTTTAATATTTAAGTTAATATAAGCGTTAAGTATGCTTGCTTGGAGTAACAGCGCAGAAGCAGTTGGTCCGAAGATCTGTTACTCTCCATTCGATTTGTTGCTGCTTTCATATTATATAGACTAATGATCTTGTTTACATCAGACTTGGTAAAGAGGTTGAAACTAGAATTATTCGGTTTTCAGTTATTCAGATTCCCTTCATAGCCCAACCTATCAGGTCATCCCCATAAGTTCTGTCCGAATTTTGAATAAAGAAAACACGTGATCAAATGTTATATTTAATTGAAATTAAATCATCAATGTACTCTCCCTGATTATCTATGATTTCCTTCCATCTATTTACAAGCTTTTTAATCCCATCAATGTAAAACTCTTTTGGTTTCAAAGCGAAGAACTCTGAAATGTCAGTTTCGACCTCCTCCTGGCTTGCGAAAGTTATGTCCCTCAAATGATTCTGTAAACTACGAAACAAATGGTAGTCTGGAGGAGCAAGGTCGAGAGAGTAAGGTGGATGAGGAATTTTTTTCCCAACCAAGCTCTTCGATTTTCTGTGATGTGATCTTTGCAATGTAGGGTCGCGCATTGTCCTTTTCGATTCACTAAAGCGGGTCTTTTTTCTTCAAAGCTTGGTTCAAACGCTCTAATTGTTGACAGTAGACTTGAGCACTGATTGTTGCATTAGGTAGTAATAATTCAAAGTGAATTACTCCTTTGCAATCCAACCAGATAGAGAGAAGAACCTTTTTTCCATGAAGTTCCCTTCTCGGTTGTGGTTGAGCTTTTTCCCTTTTACCAAGCCACTGTTTACGACGTTTAACATTTTGATAGGCGATCCATTTTTCGTCACCGGTCACATGTCTATCCAAAAAGAGTGAAATAAGTTCGCGAGAATGGAGAGAAGAGCAGATGTCAATTCGGGATTTGTGGTTGCTTTCGGACAATTCATGAGGCACTCATTTTCCAAGTTTAGGAACATTTCCAAGTTGTTGAAGATCACGATGAACAGTTGTATGGTGTGAACTAAGCTTTATTGTCAATTCAACTGATAATGTAGGATTTTCTTCAAGTAATGCCTCAAGGAACTTATCAAACTCAATTGGACATCCTGTTTGATCTTCATCTTCAAGGCTGAAATCTCCACTTCTGAATTTTGCAGACCATCTTCTGCAAGTTCTTTCATTTAAGCATTCTTTCCCATAAACTGAGTGTATGTTTCGAGTCGCTTCAGCTTCAGAGTTTCCTTTTTTGTACTCATAAAACATTATGTGCCTTAAATGCTCTTTGAATATTTCCATGTTAGAAAGGGTTTTAATCGAAGAAATTTTAATTCTATTATTCTGTAAAATAATATTTAATTAGTTTAAATGTACACAAATGCATAAAAATAATTTTTAATTCCATTAGACATTCTAAATTACTATTAAATATTATTCAATTTTAAAAAAGGTAAAATCGGACAGAATTTATGGCATGACCTGATAGATTTACTGTTTATTCTACACTGAAGAGACCAGAAGACGGGTCACACAGATACGACAAAATAAGTTCTAATGATTAGAGAGACCAACGAAATAAATTGTGCAGGTATTTATTAATTGACAAATTCTTAATTAATTACCTTATTTAAATACAATTTATATATTTTATACAGATTAAAAATAAAAGTTCCCGGGGGATGATTTGACGTGATATCACGATTCTAATCAGTGACCCTGTTTTCGTACGCCATCTAGATTAATTTCTAGATTAATTTCATTCATTAATCATGAATGAAACTGATGTAATGTCCACAAGGTACAAAAAGAAAAAAAGAGGATATAAGCTAGGAAATACCTTTAAAAATAGGTTATGTTTAATCCGCTTAATCACATCGAGCAAGTGCGGATATGTAGTGAAATTAACACAATTAATGCTTTACTTATTCTATTCCATGAATTTTGTAAATAATAGTTATCGTTGTTTATACGTTTTCAATGGTCCCATCACAGGTTCACGGCATTTCCGGTGGTGAGAATGACAAGGAAGTGTCTCTGAAACTCGGATGGAACAAATACACGAAGTAGTAGTCTTCAGGAATTTATCGGGAGTTTTCTCGCCAACACATCCATCCATACATCCATCCATCCATCCATCCATCCATACATACATACATACATACATACATACATATCTTACAATGGTACCTGTAACAAGATACTATCACAATAGAATATTATTCCGAATAAAGAAAATACGAACCTCGGAGCTCTCTGCATTCAATGAAACAGTGGTCCACAATGTGTTTGCAGTGCCAGTACGAACATTTGGCCTACTTGATGCGGTCCGAGCCAATGGTGTGAAAATCTGGAAGATACTTACCGGCACACAATTTCCACATCAACAGTGACGAAGGTCGCTTCTACCTAAAACAAAAACAAGGCGGAAGAGGCTTGTAGCAGTCAGTGCCATATTGGTTGAGATCTCGCGGCAGCCATTGCCATCTCCAAGACTGGAGCGACACCTCACCTGCATCCATTTGCCATGCGCGAGCTCACAATGAGGCTTGCGATGGCAAAACTATAAAAGGAAAGAAACCTCGAGGTTCGTTCTCACTTTTCCCGCTGCGACTGATAGCAGAGCACACTTCGCTAGCTTGTCCTCTAGGCTAGTCTGCTTGTCGCATCTCCTGAAGCAATGGCTCACGTGACAGAGAACGATGAATTTATAACGCATGAGATGGCTGCAAAAGAGCAACATACCACACCTTTGTATATATTGTAAATAAAAACTAATGGAGAACCTGCGTTTTGCCTAATACTTCTTTACTCGACTGCTGGAGACTTAACAACACGAAGAATAAGAAATTAATGGGAGAAAGGCGATGTTCAACCGATATCCAGAACATTGCCTCCCATTATAGGCTTCACATCAATCCAGACTGCCTTTGAGTGTCGTATCACATCCCTTCGGCAACATCATTTAACCACTAAATGTCGAAGTGCATCCCTTGACCAAGTTTGCATACATGAAGCTGATAACATCATGAGATTTGGAAAGTAGCTCCTTGAGCAGCATTCCCTGTCTGATAACCTTGAATACATGCCCAAAGAAGAGGCACGACTTTATCGCAACGTATCATCAGATGAAAGGATGAGAATGTATCAGTAGAAGACCATGCATGGATATGTTAGTAGAAAACTCCGAAATGATAGTTACATTGATCACAAAAGCAGTCTATCATGGACCAACAACTGGATTACTACCTCCCACTTTGAAGGGTATCCGTTTGCAATCCAGGAACAAGAAATATCAACCAAATAGCTGATTCACAAAAGGAGCAGAGACGCAGGAAAAGCAGCAAAATGTGACAACCGATGCAGACTTCGTGGAGCCCACATCATAAGCAGTTGTCCGAAAATGTCATCACGGTTTTATCTACCGATGAGACATGGTGTTGTGGCTAAGACACTGTAGAATGAGATCCGTCGGAAGGATAACCCTGAAGCCAAAGAAATAAGAACCCACAGTATGGTGGAAGCCATAGCCACTCATAATAAGAAAGAGTACTGATGGAATGTCCTGAAGAAAACCTCAATAAAATGTAAACATAATAGACCTGGCATAATGACTTGAGAGAAGAGAAACTGTGTACAGTTGTGGATATCAGCTGCCCAGTAGAAGGTTAACATTAATATAAAGATTAGCGAAAAAGAAAATACCAACACCGAAATGTTGAGAAATCTACAGTTACCCTACGCAGATTACAATTTCAGGTTTATACCTGTAATTATTGGGGCACTGTGATATGCAACACACTGCCTAAGTACTAATCTTCAGAAATTAGGCGTCTCAAAATCAGAAACGAGAAAACTGATTCGAAGACTACAGATTCAAGCCATCACTGAAACTATAAAAATCTAAAACTTTTAAGACGTTTATCATTTAAGTATATATGAGCATGTCTAGACATGCAGTTATATGCATAAAAATATATACACAAAATAAAACATGCAAACCTACACATGGTTCCAGGTTCAGTCCCACTTTGTGACACGGGCAAGTGTCTTCTACTATAGCCTTGGGCCGACCAAAGCCTTGTGAGAGGATTTGGACCAAAAGCCTTGAAAACCGGTGCTAGTATGTTTACGTCCTAGTAACTTAGTGGTTCGGTAAAAGAGGCTGATAGAATAAGTACCAGGCTTATAAAAATAAGTACTGAGATTGATACATTCGACTAAAATTTCTTCAGGCAGTATCCCAACATTGTCACAGTCTCGTGACTGAAACAAATAAAAGATAAAAGATATACATTTTAAGGCGGTGCTCTAACATGGCCGCAGTCAAATGACTGAAGCAAGTTAAAGAAATACATACATACATACATACATACATACCCTGTTGATGTTGTTGAAATTCCAATAAAGGAGCCTTGGGTATCGATTATAAACCGACTCACTCTATTGGCAAGAAATCTTGAAATTAAACCAAATAACCACACACACACATGCACACATACACACACACACGCACACACACACACATAATACATACATACATACATGCATGCATGCATACATACATACATACATGCATACGTACATAATGCATGGAAATATACACAGTGATGTCATTAAACTAGACTTTAGTTTTTTTTTTGCGTCAAATAAAAAGATAAGAAACGTACAGCATTAATTAATTTGTGAAGGCAATAATAAAGACGAACCCCGCAAATGTATACGATTTAGGTAAGATCTTTCAAAAGAGTTCAGAGGTTAGAAAATATTTTCAACTTATTAAAAGTGTAGACACGCAGGGAATGCAATAGCCTTCACAATTTGATTCCATTGAAATACGAAGAGGAGAAATTAAAATAAACCATACTTATCAACAGAAATAACTGCATTGATATCGAAAATTTCATTTCATTTTCTTATGTTCAAATATATGATGTTTATTTAAAATAAGTCAAATGAACAAATATACACAAACAACCTGTTAAAATGTTAAATCTCTGAACGAGGTATAAACAGTAACTGCACGACAACGTGAAGTATACTTGCCACTTAAATTCGGCTAAACCCTAAGGGTGAATGTTACTGTAGCTTTTAGTCCCAGGAGAACATCTCCTCCAGCCAGCTATTGACACACTTTCTGTGCCCTGTCGGTATTTGCAAAGGGAAGTCATCCTTCCCATCGACGATCTGACGTGATACGCACGGACCCGGGTTTCTGGGTATTTACCCTTCGTCCTTGGAAAAAGGATATATGTATTTGCATTGGGAGCCCTTCGCATCGAAGATCGGTGATTGTCGTACGATTGTCTGTGCGTATCACGTCAGATCGACGATGGGAAGGATGACTTCCCTTCGCAAATACCGACAGGGCACAGAAAGTGTGTCAATAGATGGCTGGCGGATATGTTCTCCTGGGGCTAAAAGGTACAGTAGCATTCACCCTTAGGGTTTAGCCGCATTTAAGTGGCAAATATACTTCACGTTGTCGTGCAGTTACTGTTTATATCTCGTTCAAAGATTTAACATTGCTTATATATATATGTGGCTTGCTTGTTTGTTATACTTTGTTTATCATTTTGTCCATGTTCTTTTGCCACGTCATGTACCCAGTGATGTATCTATATGTACATGCAGATGAAGGTATGTACATACATGTACATATATATGCATATACTCATATATTGTTTGTATCACGACAGAACGCACGCGTTAACCTTTATACAGTAAGTTTTAACTATTTTTCTAACGCGACTCTCTCTCTATCTCTATATCTATTTCCCCCTCTCCTTCTTCCCTCTACTGCTCTTCGCCTCTCCCTGTCACTACTATCTCTCTCTCTCTCTGTCTCTTGTTGCTCGTCCTTCGCCTCTCACCGTTACTACTACTATATCTCTCTCCCTCTCTACCTCTCGTTGCTCACTCTTATTCTACTTCCTCCCCTTCTTTTCCCTCTGCTACTCTTCCTTTTTACACAGCCCTGGTCACGTGTGTCTGGCTGCCATTTCTTTTCGTTCATGGACTCCCCAAGCTCGCACGGACTTCTTTGCCCCTCATGTTCGTGCTTCACAGCGTTCAATACATACACACTTCACGTCTGGCTGTACAGCCTTTTTGCTTGTTTGTTTATTCACCGTTTCGTTTTCCTGTCTTGTTTTCCGTCCGCCACTACCCTCCACGAAAAAATTTAATTTGTGTTCGTGGGAAGAACCATTTTAACGATGCGTACTGCCTTAATTCTTCGAAACGCCGGTGTTTTAATGGTGGCAGCTGATGAAGGAGATGTTTCTATGTGGCTTGCTTGTTTGTTGTACCTTGTATATCATTTTGTCCATGTTCTTTTGCCACGTCATGTACCCAGTTATGTATCTATATGTACATGTAGATGAAGGTATG
>NC_068981.1:107664609-107670739 GCF_001194135.2 Octopus bimaculoides
TATATATATATGAAACAAACAAGAAGATGATATTCATTCGAACGCAGTATTAGAATTAGAACAGCAGGAATACTAGGCAGATTACCCTTACAAGGCGAAAAAGAAAAAGGTGTCAGCAAACAGGCATGGGATTCGAATCTACATCTCCCAAGACTCCGGCTGAGTGCGTTAACATTAAGCTAAACTGCCCGCTGACAAATTCATCTCCCGATTTAGACGCTAAATAGCTCATTAAACAACCACGCGTGTATAGATATAAACAAACTTATATTTGTTTTTATTAGAAGCGTGGAAATGTGTATTGCACGATACAAAAAAGATGATATTTTTTCGAACGCAGTATTACCGTTAGAACAGCAGAAATATTGGTGAATTAAAGGAAGTTGAAAGTGGTTATACATCCTTTGGCAGATGAACCAAGAATTCATGGTGTTGGCTTTGCAATTAAAACGACACAAGTTCGCAAATTGCTATCCATTCCTCAAACTGTTGATGAGTGTTTCACGACATTCCGTTTCCTGATAGGTAAATCCTCATCTATGCACATTATCAGTGCATATGCACCTACCTTATCAGAATCCGAACAAGAACACAACGTCTTCTACTCTAAACTGCGGACTATAGCCAGTAAAATTCCATACCATGACAAAATCAGACTGATGGGCGATTTTAATGCCAGAATAGGCAGAAGTAATGGGAAAGCATGGGGCAGGAGCGATGAATAAAAGTGGATTACGAATGTCAACAGTTCGGTCTAACAATCACAAATACAATGTTACAGTAGGCAGACAAATACAAAAACACTTAGAAGCATCCCCGATCTGGTCACTGGCACATGCTGGACAATGTTATAACTAAGAATAAGGATTGCAGTGATTTCAGATTGATCAGAACTCATAAAACTCCTGAGTGTTTGTCGGAGCACAGAATGTTTCGCAGCAAGGTATTTGTTAAACCATATGCGAAGAGACCATTGAGATCTAGTATACACTCGAGAATAAACGTCGCTTCTTGAAAAAATCCAGAAATGACAAAAAATTTTGAAATCCACTTAAACTCAAAGCTTGCGGAAATAGAGGAATGCAATAACCCCGAAGTGTTGTGACAGCATCAAATCATCTGCCGAAGTAGATTTAGGATTCATGAAACGCAAGCACCAAGATTGGTTCGACGAGAACGATCCTCAAATTAAACCTCTCCCAGAAACTGTGCACATGGGACAGAAGGCATGGATTTCAAGTAAAAACTCACCAACAATCAAGACCCTATACATCTCCTCTAGAAAAACTACACAGAAAAACTATGTGAGATGAAAAATTCTAGGTGGGCAAAAATAAAAAGCCTAAGAATTGGAACAGGCTTTTAACTCTCACAACTTGAGAGCACTGTATGACAATCTGAAAGGTATATTTGGTCCAAGAAAGGGTACCACAGAACGTATTCGCTCTAACGACGGAACCAAACTCTTAAATAGCAAAGAATCCACTACCGACCCTGAAGTAATCTACGAAACCCCCCCAGTAGCCTATGATTGAAGAACTAGCTGAAGTTCCTTTCTTAGAAGAGATGATTACTGCTATCAAAATCTTTCCAATAGTAAAGCTCCTGGACAAGAGGGTATTCCCATAGAGGTGTACAAACACGATGACAGACAACTTGTAAGTAAGTTGCGCATATTGATCTGTTTGATCTGGAAAACTGGATATGTGCCTCAAGAGTCCAAAGATTCATCTATAACGCGCTTGTACAAAAACAAGGGGAAGAAGAGTGCATGTGATAATCACTTGCTGTGCATAGTTGGAAAAATTCTTGCGAGGGTGACCCTTAATCGCAGCAATAAACATGTAATAAACAACATATAACCTGAATTCCAATGTGGATTTCGAGCTGGGAGAGGCACAGTTGGCATGGTATCTCCCCACCACCACCACCACCATCAAGTTCAAGAGAAAGCACGTGAACAAAATGCTGACATGTGCATTGCCTTTATCGACTTGACCAAGGCCTTTGATACGGTGAATCGTGAGACGCTCTGGAAAATTTTGTCAAAAGCTGGATTTCTTGATAAAATGATAAGGGCAATAGTATCCCTGTACAAAGGAATAATAACAACAGTGCTATTTAGTAGCCAATGTTCAGAGGCATTTTCTCTTGCCACTGGAACCAAACAGACATGTGTTTTAGCCCCTGTACTTTTTTCCATATTCTTTTCAATGATGCTCGTACATGCTTTCAGGGATTACCACGAAGGTATAAAATTCCAGTTTCGTACAGGATGTCTATTATATCTGAAAGGGCAAAGTTTCAGATCAAAGAAAAAAAACCAAGAATGATTCTGTGTGACTTTCTATTTGCTGATGATTGTGCTTTGATTTCTCACACATTTGAGGGAATTCAGAAAACGGTCGACCGTTTTCTGCGGCAGCTTGTGCATTTGGACTGACTATCAGCATCAAGAAGACTGAAGTTTTATTCCAACCAAAGCCAGGGGCAGAACATACTTAAGGCTCAAACGTGATGATGAACAACAAGTCACTCAAATGGGTCAGGTCGTTTAAATATATTGGAAGTACAGTTAACTTTAAAGGTACTCTTGTTGGCAAAATCAATGATAGAAAAGCTAAGGCTACACTTGCTTTGGGAAGACTTGCCCATCGTTTGTGGGATGAACACGATGTCAGTCTGAAAACAAAACTAAGTGTATACAAATTTTTGTATTTTGAGCACCCTTTTGTATGGGAAAGAAGCATAAACTCCCGACTACAGACATTTAAAGGAACTTGAAACCTTTCACAAGTGCCGTTTACGCAACATATGCAACATTTTGTCCGTCGTGCTGACGATTCTGCCAGTTCGCTGCCTTAGAGACGATCTTTCATATTGAGGCGTCTCATATAACGACTCCTTGCTTCTAAAATATCAGTAATTCTGATTAAACACCATGATATGTTATAAATTTTCAATGCAGTTTATTACTGGAGATTGTTCAAGCCAAAGCCAAACAAATGTGTATGATTTTGAATAACCATTTTCAATGTAGTGTAGATGATAATAAATGCATTATCATGTCGGATTATCACTAGCCTAGAATAAGTAGGCGGTTTTCATAAATGGAACAATATGATTTGTAAACATTTTTCCTTATAATGATTAATGTGCGATACCATTTTTCTTGCAGAGAACGAGTGGTCGAACATCTTGAGTGGTGCCCACATGTCTATTGCATTAAAATTATTTCCATATCGATGTTTAACACTTTTTTTTTAATAATCCTAGACTTTTGGTTGAAGACAGTGACTTTCCTGCCCACATATTTTTTACACTATTTTGCTCATTCCAGCTTCAATTTCTTTTGCATTAATCGTGTATCTTCTACATTATCTTTTACTTGTTTCAGCCATTAGACTGCGGCCATGCTGCAGCACCACCTCGAAGAATTTTTAATCGAATGAATTGACCCCAGTGCTATGTTTTTAAAAGTTTGGTACTTATTCTATCGGTCACTTTTGCCAAGCCACTAAGTTACGGGGTCGTAAACACACCAACACTGGTTATCAAGCGCTAGCGGTGGGGAAACACAAACACACACACGCATACGATGGGCTCTTTCACTTACCGTCTATCAAATCCTTTTACAAGGTTTTGGTCGGTCCGAGGCTAAAGTAGAAAACACTCGCCCAAGGCTATCGTAGAAGACACTTGCCCGAGGCTATAGTAGAAGACACTTGCCCAGTGAGGCTGAACTCAGTACCATGTGTTTGGAAAGTAAGCTTCTTGCCTCACAGCCGCACCTGTATGTATAAATTTATTTGTTCTTAATTGTTAACCTTTTGATTTTTATTCTCTTAATTTTCACCTTTATTTCGCCAAGTCTCTGGTTTTTAGCCTGGGAAGTAAAACAACAAATTTTTATCTAGTTTGAATCGAGATCCTTACAAAATATATATCCCATCGTGCAAATATCAGGAAATCTGTATATATTTAACCCCCACCCCAACTTAAGCTATAAATAAAGCATTCGTTAGCAAGTAAACTGAATGCTTCGTCCGTGTTATCTGCAAGTGTCCAGTTTTCGTACATTTACAGTAAGTTCACGGTTACCAGAATCTTCTACAGTTTCAGTTTGGTGGCTTTTCCCTAAATCGCTTAGCTTTGTCATGTCAAATGAGGATAAACAAAATCATGCTATATTCCTTTACAGAGCTGCTAACACTGTTCAAAGTAAATCCGACGTATTTAAAGTTGTCAACTTATATATATATATATATATTCTATAATGGCCGCTCACATCTATTTCGACGTATGTGTGTTTGAAGGAGAAGATTTAAAGTTAAAGAGATTAATAGAAAAAAAAAAAGAAGAGGGAAAAGAAAAAAACTTTTCAAAAAAAAAAAGAAAAAGAAAAAGAGAAGGCAAAAATTAAGAAGCTGCATATGTTTGCGATAGATGCGTGAATGTAATTTGAGTGCAGGTATGGACTTTGCTATGAAGTCGCAGTGGGGACATTGATGATTTTGATTTTGCCTAGGATTAGGTAAATGTGTCGGTTGGTTTCAGGATATAATTCTTCTCTTGTTCTTTTTCTTCAACTCAAATTGTTTTGATGCATCATGACACATTTCACAAAAAAATAAATAAATAAAAAAATAAAAAAATCACAAGGAAGATATTCTACGTGAGTTTTCTGTTTGCTGTTGATAGCACTTTGATTTCTCACACATTTGAGGGAATTCAGAAAACGGTCGACCGTTTTCTGCTGCAGCTCGTGCATTTGGACTGACTATCAGCATCAAGAAGACTGAAGTTTTATTCCAACCAAAGCCTGGGGCAGGACATACTTAAGGCTCAAACGTGATGATGAACAACAAGTCACTCAAATGGGTCAAGTCGTTTAAATATATTGGAAGTACAATTAACTTTAAAGGTACACTTGTTGACGAAATCAATGATAGAATAGCTAAGGCTACACTTGCTTTGGGAAGACTTGCCCATCGTTTGTGGGATGAACACGATGTCAGTGTGAAAACTAAAATAAGTGAATACAAATTTTGTATTTTGAGCACACTTTTGTATGGGGAAGAAGCATGACTTTGGTCGGCCCGAGGCTATAGTAGAAGACACTTGCCCAAGGTGCCACGCAGTGAGACTGAACCCGGAATCATGTGGTTGGGAAGCAAGCTTCTTACCACACAGCCACGTCATGTGTGTGTGTAGTGGCTGTCGACTCGTAGCCCAGAATGGCATCACTGACAAATTATCTTACCCCAGTTATTAGAGACAATGACTGTGAGCAATCGGGTACTGAAATAACATGTTGCACAACATCGCAGACTCTCACCTTCAAAGCCAAGTAGTCCAGAAACAAGCTAGAGCAATATCTCAGGCTTTGCAGTGAAGCGGGTGTTATTTCGGAACTTCCTCCTAGTGTGATGGCTAAACGTCACTTCCAGCTTTTGGATGGACGTTGACTCTACGCAGGCATCCAGTGTAAAACCACTCTCTTTACCAAGCAGGTATGGTAGTGTTGCCGGTTTAGCCGCCTACGGCCAGACTGTACGACAGGTTGTACTGAATTACATGTCATCAGTAGCACTAATATATATATTTCTCAGTGTACGTGACTGAAGCATTAACTCAAAATATCTCTTATAGACGTGGAGTGTTCGCTATAGTTTTAACACAGTATATCCATAAGAGATACTGCAGCTAACTGCCTTTCAATGACGTTAATTTCACGAGCAAGCTTTTCCGTTGATCGGATCAACTGGAACACTCATCTTCGTAACCGACGGAGTGCCACATTTATATTTCACCTCATTATGGCTCAACAGCCCTTACCGTTTGTTTTAACTGTCCTGTTTTTGTTACCAACTTTGACCCTCCACAAATCCTAAATTTTATTTAATTTGCTTTGCGGGAGTGACTGTTTTGACGAAGACGCATCTTGTCCTAACGCTCGACATGCGGAGTAGATAAAACAGTGGACAACTGACGAAGAGATTGTTCTTTATGTTCTTTATGTTGCCTATTTGTTTCTTTCGTTGTGCAAAAAAATGTTCGTTTTCAATGTTTTTGTATTTCAGGTTCTTGTTTTTCGTGTTGTTTACGTTTTTTTTACGTCCTGTACCCA
>NC_068981.1:107670839-107676781 GCF_001194135.2 Octopus bimaculoides
TACACGCACACACACACAACACCCCACATGCACATTTGAAGTTAACGTTTTACATAAAATTGAAAAAACAAAATGAAAATATAGCAGTTAATTCATGAGTAGAGTCTAAATAATTTATTAGACTGTCAAATAAATTATATTATGCAAAACACTATATTCATAAGGTTGTGTGACTGTGACGTCAATGTTTCGTTAGTGAATATGTATTTGTATTTTCGATACTGGTTATCTTTACCCTAGATTAACTATTTATATACAAGCAGCTGCAGTATATACGTGAACAGTGTTGATTTTGAGCCAAATGAATGACGCGTGTGAAATGGCACGTATGATAGGTTTCATATCGACAGAAAATAGGTTACGTAAATTTCCAGTGAACTTCCTCCGCTTAATAGTGAAGAGAGGGTCAATGCATGTCAAAAACCACGTAGCATATAATAGATGTCAAAAACTACGTACATGGCGAGTCAGAGTTTACAGTGCGAGCACAATAATTACTGTCGTTATTCGAAGCAGACGTACAAAACTGTACTCTAGTAATGCAAAACCTCGTTTTCTGTAGGTTGGTACATGTAAGAAAACTTGGGTATCAATAGAATTTCGAGGAAGAAGCTTTGGAGAGAAATAATTGGAGAATGCAGTAGAGAGATGAGTAAAGGAGAAACGGATAGTATACATGAAACAAACGGGACAGGATGTAGGTTTTATACAAATTGCTAATTCAGAGAAGCTGAGACCACTGTAGTGGCAGTGGAAAACAAATCCGGAAGAAACAGAGCATCTGTGAATCATTGGCTTTGCTGAATGCTGTTATTTGGATGCAATGTAGAATGACTGTCTGTATAGAATCTGTGCTTCTCCAAACAGTGTAAGGCTCACTTGAGCATTGCAGATAGTCAACAACTAAAGTGTGTTCTGGCAACGAAAAAAACAAACAAAAAACAAAATTAACCTTTGTGATGTAGATTCGAAAATGTTACATTGTACGGTCACTATGTGGGGTCATCACGGAGCATTAGATGGGTGTTGTTCAGGCGTAGAAAGGATGAAGTGAAATACTGACTTCTTGAAATGTGTAGCAATTGCGAACTGGGGTTGCTGACAGAGATTAGTTTGTAAGACCGCAATTAAAAGATATTTTTGAGGTCTGTTTTCAGGCGCCGTTCATATCTAATGTTAAATGTCTATGTAGCGTGTGACAGACACTTATATTTAAAAATTAAAGGAGCATATACTAGATATAACCTGCATAAAAATGTATGCGGCTAAGTGTAACCATGTATATGTACATATACATATAATTAATGTACAAAAGAAATGTGATACACCAGACATGGTCAAGCGATGATGCGAACTGATAAACCATTTATGAGGTAAAAGATGCGGGAGTGGATGAGACTTTTGACAGCAATCTCAGGATGTTCTCATGTCCAATAGAATCGAAAGTTTTGCTGGTATCAAGAAGATCAACTTTGTTTGGTCAAAGTTTTTTAGGGCAAGAAACTTGCAATATGTAAGTCAGAGGAGCAAATGTACAATAAATCTGGTTTTACATAAACTGTAGCAGAAATCACTGAGAAGAGAAAAAGATCTCTATATAAAGAAATATCATTTTACACATTTTTATTTTATCAACTGAAAAATATTTGAAATGATCCCCATAGTTCATAGTGAAAAATGGTTCCTTCTTGGGAATAGGACTCACCATCGTGTATTTCTATAGATTAGGTTATAGTCATGTAGGAACATAAAGATTGAATATTTTTGGTAAGGACAGGAGATAAACTGAAGGTAACTGATGATACACAGATCTTTATGAGGTTAGAACGATGCGGAGATACAACATATCACCATACAATACATAACGGTGACTTCTGAAAAGAAAATCTTCATTAAATGAATACACGAACATAAAAACTGATATTGCTCCATAATTATTCAATATGTTCGTCCTTTTTTATGATGCTAGGGTTATGATTGTGGGAGATTTGGCTCCTATTACTCGCAGGTCGACAAAGAAGTTAGAGACTTTCTCGTTATTGATATGATCTCACGAATGCTAATCGACCATTTTAAAGAGTAATATTGGTGAATGCAGTACGTTGACAAGTATTCTAATTATTCTTACGAATTGTTAAAAATCCTTTTCTGTTTTCTTATAAGTTTGTAAGATAGTTTATAGTTACTAGTGCAATGCAGATTCGCCATCTCTGGAGTTATTTAGTATTCTATTCTTTTATTCTTTTACTTGTTTCAGTCATTTGACTGTGGCCATGCTAGAGCACCACCTTTTTTAGTCGAGCAAATCAAGCTAGGACTTATTCTTTGTAAGCCTAGTACTTATTCTATCGGTCTCTTTTTGCCGAACAGCTAAGTTACGGGGACGTAAACACACCAACATCGCATGTCAAGCGATATTGGGGGGACAAACACAGACACACAAACACACACACACACACACACACATATATACATATATATGATGGGCTTCTTTCAGTTTGTCTACCAAATCCACTCACAAGGGTTTGGTCGACCCGAAGCTATAGTAGAAGACACTTGCCCAAGGTGCCCCGCAGTGGGACGGAAACCGGAACCATGTGGCTGGTTAGCAAGCTACTTACCACACAGCCACTCCTGCTCCTATGAATTTTTTTTTAATGTTTCAATGTTATCAAAATATATCTCCTTGTTAAAATGTAGATGTGTCAACAATAAAATTAACAAGTGTTTCGTTAGCCTTTAGTTCTGTTTAATTCCATTTTGGGGTATAATCTGACGAGAATTTAGGTCTATCAAACCCACTTGACCTACATGTAGACGTGAGCATGTGTTCACTGGTACGTACCTAATCCAGTGGGTCATGTGCCAAACAATTATAATCAAACTTCATACAAGAACTGTATATTTCTCTAGAAAAATAATTAAAGTATCTTCAAACTGCAAGAAAAGAACTAAAATTTCCCTTTAAAATGCGATATTGAGTAAGATATCTGGAAAAGTCTATCAATAAAGCACGCAGTGTCTTGAGTCTGAACTTAAATTTCATCAAGATTCTAAGGAAATACAGCCTAATAGAATAGTTTGTAAAAATCCAGAACAAATCAACGGAGAAAACTTATTATTAGTGCTCCAAATACTTCTCTCAAAGGGTCGACTTAAAATACATGAATAATTTAGTTTATATTTTCACCGAGAGTAGAAAATTCCATAGCGAGTTTATTAGGCTTTGATATCTGAGTGAATCGGCATGTAATAGTTTGTATACTAATGAAGGATTTGTTTTCGATTCGGATAAAAGCTTTCCAGTGTTTGAAATTCATTAATTTTCTAAGAATATTCCATTTCTTAAGTAAGGTTTTATAGAATGTAAATTCTCGTCTATATATTTGCAAAGTAGTGATAATTTTTATTTAGGTTCCTTCCATGGATAGTTACAGTGTAAGATTTATAAAGAGTATAATATCGTATGGCATTCATATTTTGTTAGTGAAGTAATTAACATAAATATTTACAGATAAGACTGGAGACGGAATAGTCGACCCAGCATACTGTTATAGAGACAGTCGCAAATCACTTAAATGAATAAAAAATTAATAAAATGTTTTCAAGACCCTTATATCATAAAGATACCGTATACAACCTGGAATAGCTCATTGCCAGAAACACATAAATTAGTTGCTAATGATGATTTCCGATGAAATTAATCCATTGACAGGGTTGCAAAAGCAACGGAAATTTTGGAAAAGAAAAAATATGAATAATGTGTGGAAATAGAACCGGTAGTCTGTTAGACATTAAGGCAGTATGACTCTCCTCAGACACAACATAATCCTTAACAGTATTTGTAATATGGACAGTGGACGACAGAAGCGATATAGCACTTGGTAAAATACCATGTGGTATTCTTTATGTGCTTTTACATACTGAATTCATATTCCGTCGGAACTGATTTTGAGGTGAATAATACAAATACCAGTCAAGTATTAGTGTCAACATAATTGGGTTGATTAATGGATTATGATCTGTTCCCTTCCTTATTTGTGACTTTGTGTCAATGATAGAGGTCAATAATGTTGGTAGATCAATATCTATTCTCGATAAGGCGGTGAGCTGGCAGAAACGTTAGCACGCTGGGCGAAATGCTTAGCGGTATTTCGTCTGCCGTTACGTTCTGAGTTCAAATTCCGCCGAGGTTGACTTTGCCTTTCATCCTTTCGGGGTCGATAAATTAAGTACCAGTTACGCACTGGGGTCGATCTAATCGACTTAATTCCCTTGTCTGTCCTTGTTTGTCCCCTCTATGTTTAACTCCTTGTGGGCAATAAAGAAATAAAAAACGTTAGCATGCAGGGCGAAATGCTTAGCAGTATTTCGTCTGTCTTTACGATCTGAGTTCAAATTCCGCCGAGGTCGACTTTGCTTTTCATCTTTTCGGGGTCGATAAATTAAGTACCAGTTGCATACTGGGGTCGATCTAATCGACTGGCCCCCTCCCCACTGTGCTTTGATTAACATTGAAATAATTTAAATGCAACCATTTGTGAATCTCTCAAAGACCGTTTTGCAGTTCTGAAACGTTTCTCTAACACAAATTTAGACTGTTTCAAATATAAGTATCGTATTTCTCCGACATTGATATGGCATCTCTTGCTTATATAGATATGCGTGCGCACGCACACACACACTTATACAGGGAGAGAGAGAGAGAGAGAGAGAGAGAGAAAATACATATACATATACACATATATATGCATATATACACATACACACACACACATATATATACATACATGTGTGCGTGTGTGTGTGTGTGTGTGTGTGTGTATTACATATATCTGTGTTTCTATAATTATAGTCATGGAGCTTAAAGCTTCGATGTATTAAATTTCTATTTGGCATGAAAATGCTATTTTGGTAATAAACTGTATCTAATATCTAATGCCACTTTGGAATTTCCGCTTCACTAACAGTTAGCGACATTTTTGATAAAGTTACTCATTGTACTAAGATAATTTTGACAGTCGATGTATTTTGAAATTTTGACAAAATTCTGAATTAATTTTAAAACAACGACGAGGAAATGATGGAAATTGCAAGACTAAATATTTGCGAGAATATTAGATTATGAGTAATAAACATTCTAGATATTGAGCTGTAGAAAATAAAAATAGTAATAATAATAATAAAACGGAAAATATTCACGGTTTTGAGCGATGTGAATATTATTTGTGTTAAGATAGCGAAAAACAAGTGCCATTAGCAGGTTTTAATAATATTATATATATATATATGCATATCGTTTACACATCAATATTGTATATCGAACATATTTTGGATCATCGGAGCATTAGCTTCAATACCACCCAAGCTGAAGAAACATCTGGAAACTTTAGAAATACCCTACAATTGTAAAATTGTAAAAATCGGCATTACTTGGAACTGCACGCACATTGCGTAAAGTACTCTCAATCTGAGGTCCTTGTGACTTGACAGACTACAAAATCCTGGCAGACGTAATATCTTCAACCAACATCACGATATTGGATACTGTGCGACGTCCTAAATAATAATAATAATAATAATAATAATAATAATAATAATAATAATAATAATAATGTGCTACACCGGGCTCCCGGTGCTACACCGGGCTCCCGGTGCTACACCGGGCTCCCTATACAAAAACAAATCTAATCCCAAAACATCGATGGAATTAGGCAAAAGAACCGGTGGAAGATTTGAAGGAAGCGGTCTTTTAACGAAGATAATTTTTTAAAATATTTTTTATTTTAAAAAAATGAAATTTTACTGCCATACAAAGCACAGGTCCTCCTAGGCATGATGTCTCAGTGAAACACGTGCGATCACACACGCAAAACCAACACCGGAAAGTTTACAAACTATATAAAAAAAGAAATGGAACAAAATAGTAAGTACATATATTG
>NC_068981.1:107680073-107692181 GCF_001194135.2 Octopus bimaculoides
AAACGGGCTGATTACTACCTAGCTCAGATACCAGGAAACCCCAAAATGGCTGAAGTTCAAAAGATAGTGCTCATGGGAACTGCCCATATCCTACGTAAAATACTGTCTATGTGATCTCAAATTTTAAAACAAACACATAATTTTCTTATGGTTTCTTAAACATTCACTAGAACAAAACTGTACAAATCCAAATATATGGTACCCTAGGCATAACACCTACATGAACTTCTAACTTGTTGTCTCTTGAGGTCTCTGGGTGAGACTTGGATCCAACTTGTACAAATGCAAAACAAAAGTCAAACATTAAATAATAATAATAATAATAATAATGACGATGGTGATGATGATTTCATTTATTTGCCACAAGGACGAAGGATGAGGGGGACAATACAGAGACATATAAAGTGTGGGGGTTTACATATAACAATGAAATGATAAAAAAATAAACAGTAATAATAACACCATGGATATTGAGCTGTAAAACAAATAAAAGTCAAGTAGTGAGCTGTAAAAAATAAAAATGATAATAAAAAACACTAGCCATGAACAAGGTAGCACCAATAATCATAAAATATATAAAACATTCCATAAATTAATGGCAGACAATGCTACAACCCCAGACAAAAGAGGGACTCATAAAACCAAAGCCATCCCCATTAGAAGAGGAATATTCCAGGGAGACACGTTCTCTCCACTCCTTCTCTACTTGGTACTGACACCTTTATCTGACATGCTAAACAGAACTGGATGTGCATACAACTGTTACGGCAAAACAATAAGCCATCTCTTGTATATGGATGATCTAAAACAACGCTATAAATGATAAACAGCTGGAAACATTATTACAGAAAGTACATGGATTTACCAAAGAAATAAACATGAAATTTGACTTAGAAAAATGTGCCAAAGCAATATTGAAAAGAGGAAAACTAGTTAAGAGTAGCAACATCACACTAGATAAAGCAAATGAAATAAGAAAATTAGACCAAAGCCAGACATACAAATATTTAGGGATCAATGAACTAGATACGATACAACACACACACAAATGAAAGAGAAGACAAAAAAGGAATACTATAGACGAGTTAGATTAAAACTGAAAACAGAGCTCAATGCAAAAATAAAACAAGATAATAGGTATCAACACTCTTGCCGTTTCAGTTATAAGTTACAGATACAATATTCTTAACTGGACTCTAAATGAATTAATATAATAAACAGGAAAACAAGAAAAATAATGACAGGATTTAGGATGTACCACACAAAATCTGACATAGAAAGACTATATATACAACGTATAGAAGGTGGTAGAGGCCTTATGCAGCTAGAAAACTATTACAAAATAACCGCCATAGGACTACAGAAATACCTACTTCAGAAGCAAGGAAAACTAATACAGATATCCACAAAATACGAAGAAAACAAAAAACTATTTTCAGTTTTTAAGGAAGTTGATAAATGCAAAAAAGAAGTCATAGTACCTAACAACTATGAAGAAAAAGAAGAAACAACAAAAGCTATAAAAGAACTGAAATCCAAACTAAAACTGGAACAGCAACGGATCATGATAAAATGATGGCAAGAAAAGCCCATACATGGCAAAAACTGGGTTAAGCTAAACAGAAAATACATAGACAAAGCAAAATCCCAACAATAACTGAGAAGCACAGGACTCTAAGCAGAGACTGAAGGACTTTTAATTGCAGCACAAGATCAAAGCCTTTCCACCAGAAATACCAAAAAACACGCAATGAAAAGAAATACAAGTAACTGCAGAATATGTAGTGATGGAGAAGAAACAATAAATCATATTATCTTTGGCTGCCAAGTCCTTGCTAAGAAGGAATATATTCACAGACACGACAGAGTTGGGACCTATATACACTGGATGCTATGCCAACTCTATGGAATCACAACAGAAAAAAGTTGGTATAGGCAGAAAAGGTTACAGAAAATGAGAAAGCAACCATACTCTGGGATATGCCAAAACACACAGATAGGGAAATTAAGGCCAATAGGCCAGATGTAGTTGTCAGAGATCACCAAGAAAAACAAAAACTTCCTAAACGTTGTATCAATATGTTGTTACATGACAGCTTTAAGACACTATTATTTATTGTTGTTGTTACATGACAATGTTTCTCTAACGGAGAAACTTTCAAAATACAAAGATCTGGAAACAGAGGTAACTCGAAGGTGGAGCCTAAAAACAGAAACAATTCCTATCATAGTAGGTGCATTAGGTATGATAAAAATCATTCAGACAGATACATAACAAAAACACCAGGGCTTACAAGTATATATAACATACAGAAAATAGCACTACTAGGCACCGCACATATCCTACGTAAAACACTTTCAATACAGAAAGAGCACTACAACAAACCACAGCACATACCCAAGACACACAGAGCTGCGCTCGGTAGTGCAGTGGAAGCGCCTAATGGAAATAAGACTACTGAATAGTAATAATAATAATAATAATAATAATAATAATAATAATAATAATAATAATAATAATAATAATAATAATAATGATCTTTCAATAGTATTTCAAGTGGCTTAAAACCCCGCTGATAATCTTAGAGACAAGAAAGATTATCAGAAGGGTTTTAAACTAGACTATTAAAAGCTTGTAGATACTTAAGGATACAAGTAGTAACTCGCTACCCGCATAAATTCTATAAGGAATAAGAACAAACCTGAGTCAAATCACTATCACCATCATCATCATCATCATCATCATCATCAGAAATAACAATAATGATAATAATAATAATAATAATAATAATTATTATTATTATTTCTCTTATTAGCCACAAAGGCCCAAGACATGGAGGACAGAGTGAGGGAGGGGAGTAAGTTGTGAAAGATATGCTGAGAGATAAAAGGGTTGATTATGAAAGCGAGAAAAAGTGTGTATGAGGGCGTAATTGTGCTGACAATGTTATATAGTGCAGAGACGTGGGGGCTGAGAGAGGCGGAAAGGATTCGACTGGATGTGTTTGAGATGAGATGTCTGAGGGCTATGGTTGGTGTGATACAGATGGACAGGATGAGGAGTGCGAAGGCGAGCAGGAATGAGAGAAAAACTAACAACCAAAACGGACAAACGAATGTTGAGATGGTTTGGCCACAGGGTGAGGATGAATGAGGAGCGAATGGTAAAGAGGGTGATGAAGGCAGAATTGGTAGGCAGCAGAACCAGAAGCAGACCTCAGTTTGTGTGGATGGATGGAGTGAAGAAAACTTTGGTGGTTAGAGGTGTTGGAGTGAGAGAGACAAGAGAGTTTATAAATGATAGGAAAACTTGGAGAGTGTTTGTGGACGGATGACGGATGTTGCTCAAAGGGGTATGGAACCAGCATGATACGGCGGAGGTAAACCAGCATATGCTGTTGGGCCCCACTGCTGATATTGGGGGTTGCGTTCTATGCCTTGACACGAGCATAGAACGGGGATAGCCTCTTTGAACTAGGAAATGAATGGAATGCCTGGTGTATGTTTTGTTGTGGCTACCGCCTCCTAAAATAATAGGGAAAGGCTTGGGTATATATATAAAAAAAATCAATGTCTTCAGAAATGAAAACTCTCTTTCTAAAAAGAAGGTAAACGATGCAGTAAGTGGAGAATCCGCAACCAAGAAAAAATACAAAGATGTTTATAAGCGCATACTAAGCATTGTCAGAGGTTACGATCAAAATCAAAAACATTATTTGCGTGCAATTTCAATGAACTTACATGATTTTTAACTTTTTAGTTTTTTAGCTTAACTTTTTAAACACAGTGTATGACCTTCATTATTTTTATTTTTATTTTCTATCCTTCTCTTCTTATGGTTTACTACAAAATGTCCTTGCGGCGAAATATTCGTACGGTGAATTGTCTTACGGCGAAAGTCCTACGGTCCTACGGCGAATTGTCCTAGATTCGGTAGGTATGGCCTGTATTCAAACATTTCAGATGGGTCTACCAACAACAACAACAACAACAACAACAACAACAACAACAATAATAATAATAATAATAATAATAATAATAATAATAATAATAATAATAATAACAACAACAATAATAATAGCTAATGCTATTAAGGGAAGAAAGTGGATGACAGAATTGGAGGTGGAAGAGATTACAAGAGAATTAAGAAAGAAAGACCAGGCAGTGGGAAAGACAAACAGCAACATAAGAGATACAGATCAAACCAAAGAAGAACCTAAAAGAAAAAATAGTAATAGCACTACCAATAAGGAAAGGACAACTGACACCAGCGATTTAAGTGATTAAAGTGAGGAAGATCAGAAAATTTTAGATGAGTTGCAGGAAGTAATGAGTAAAGAAGTAAGAAAAAAATTGCCAGCATTAAAAGGTATCAACAGAAGGAAGTTACAAGAAATGACTAGGAAAGCAGATTCTGTTATCAGTAGGACAGATACTAAAAATATAGAAGACACTAACTTACTGATCTATGCAAGAGGGGGAGTAATTACCAGAAAATCAGATATCTCACAGGGAAAGATTAAAAAAGAGCAAATGTGGAAAAAGGAGATTACAAAATAAAGTGAAGTCTTTAAGACAAGATCTGAGTAGAATAGAAGCCTAGAAACTGAACAAGTTAGGAAACACAAGATGCAAATCTTCCCTCGAGAAAAGATACTTAGTCAAAGAGAAAGGATTTAAGACAGTCATAGAAGAGTTGAAACAGTGTATCATAGCAGTAGCAGGAAAGCTTTCCAGATATCAGAAAAGAATAAATCAGTATCAACAGAATAGATTATTTGGGACAGATCAGAGGAGATTCTATAACCAAATAAATAGGGGAGAAGAAAGTACAGAAGATGAGATACTTAATGCAAAAGAAGCTAGAAAGTTCTGGAGTAATATTTGGGATAAGCCAGTCAATCATAATGGAGATGCAGTATGGTTAACGAAAGTGAGGGTAGAAGTAGTGAGTGAGAAGCAGCCAGACCTAAGACTAACTAGTGCATTAATGAGTAAAGTGTTAGGAAAAATGCCGAATTGGAAGGGCCCTAGACCAGATTTAGCTCAAGGGTACTGGCTAAAGAAATTTAGTAGTTTACAAGGGAGGCTGAGGGAACAAATTCAGGATTGCCTGAATGGAGGAATAATACAAGATTGGATGACTAGAGGGAGAACAATATTCCTGATAAAAGATAAAAGCAAAGATAAAACAGCTAGCAATTATAGACCAATCACTTACACCCTGACCGACACTGTTCTCGACTAAGGGTCGCGTTCAACATGCACCGCGCGCTTTGCACCATATAATGAACTACCTCTCGGCGACAGACGGACCCTTTCTCCATCGAGTGAGCAAGAGAACTATGGAAGTAGTGGTTTTCCATCGTTGCAAATGCGAGCGACACTCCCATGCCAAACTGGCCGTCCGACGACGCAGGTACGCGACGATGACGACGACGATGAACCGCGAGGAGCGGAACGCCGATAACCGAGCGCGCGTCACGCCACCAGTGACGGCGGCCGTCGCGGGGCAACATGAATGCTACCGCCTACCGTGTGCCCTCACAAAACCGGACTAGAGTTAAGCTCAACCGCGTCTTCTTTCCCCGCCGATTCGTCCAAACCAGTTCCCTCGGTTGTGGTTTCGCTACACAATAGATAGGGACAGTGGGAATCTCGTTAGTCCGTTCATGTACGTCATTAATTAGATGACAAGGCATTTGGCTATTTTGCTTTATATACTAGAATCAGTAATACAAACTTCCTTATTATTTAACGTGGTCGGTTCCACTATGTCCCGTCAGCAGCACACGCACATGATCGGAGAAAGATCTGCTGTATAACCTGGAAAGAGGATAATATAATGACCGAGAAGATAACGTGGAACACTGGAATGAAAGATTGTTGGGGAAAAACATACTATCAGTCTATCAACATCTAAAACAGAAACAAGAGGATGCAGGAAAATTTTCGCCTTGTCCAACTTCGAAGATGCTCCTAAGTGTCTTCAGTGTACCAGTTTCTGTTCCAGTGAGGGGAAAAGGTCGGTACGTGGAGTTTATTGAAGCAATATATGTGGTGGTTTGTCATCTGTGTGTGAATAGGTTGTTCTAATTTGATTTTGTTTTTGTATATAGATATATATATATATATATATATATATATATATATAGCAACACCTCGTCCGTCTTTACGTTCAAATTCCGCCGAGGTCGACTCTGCTCTTCATCCTTTCGGAGGTCAATGAAATAAATACTAGTCAAGTACTGGGGTCAGTGAAATTGACTTGCACCCTCTTCCAATATTTCAGGCCTTGTGCCTATAGTAGAAAGGATTATTACTATAATTATCGTTATTGTTGTAGTACGAAAGTCTTCAAGATAGATCCGCGAAATACTGAATTTCCCCACGACATTTTGATGAAAGAAAAGATTCTTGATTCATTTTCTAAGCAAGCAATTTGGAAATATTAGGATGTCTACCCTATTTCCTGGGTGAGGGGAAAAGTTTGTTTTTAGATACATTATTTTAAAAAATTGCTAAGTACTAGTAATTTAATATGACTTCTTCTGAAGTAGTGGGAAAAGTTAATAACAAGAAACGAGGTAGCACCAATTACGCTCCCAAAGGATATTTAAAAAGTTAACATGAAAAAAGGAAGTGAACAGAAATGAACAAGCAGATACAGCAGAAATGAATACGTTAAGAAATGAAAAAAATATCATATTTCCAATAATTTTAATAGGCAAAAGGAAAAACATAAGCCTTATTAGTGTTGTTAGAGAGAAATAATCGAAATAGGCTGCATCCCGGAGAAGTATTTGGAAGAAGTAAATTACAAAGGATAGCGCCTTGTTTCCCCAGAAATATTCATCATGATAAGTGTAAAGGATTTCATATGCACTCGTCGGTGTAGTAAGAAGAATTCTTGGCCGATTTGTGACATCATATGTACCCTACTAACTGGGCAACGGTGTATTTAAGTGTGTAATTAATTTTTTAAATGGAGGGAGAAGTGAGGTGACGAACCTAGTTGATGCAACACTCTCACCTAGGAAAGTGTCTGCTATACATCTAGTAATAGTAACCACTTGAGGACCAACTAACTTGGGTACCTAATAAAAAAATGTAGAAAGTGGCTGACAAGAGTATGCTTCTAAAACTCCCGTTTCTAGAATACCACGCAACTCTGAGGACAAAACGGAAAAAAAATCGCCTCTTTCTCTTACCAGGAGCCGACAACTATGAAACTAGTCAATCTTCTCTCAACAATTGCAGAAGACAAAAAACGGAAAGCACACACACACACACACACACACACACACACACACACACACACACACACACACACACACACACACACACACACACACACACACACACACGCACGCACGCACGCACACATGCACACAAACACAAATTGTGTAAGAGGCATGGTGAAGTGAGTATTTTTCCGTCGAAAGTGAAGGATTTTCCTGTCGAAATATATGGCAGCTAATTAAAAAAAAATGTATAAATCAAACTCACCTTCAAAAGAAAATGTCAGCTGTTTATCGTATAACATACACGTGTAGTTTGGAATATGATGAAGAAACGTGATCAATAATATAATGCTAATTATAGCACATAAAAGGGAGTGAGAAAAGTCAGGTGTTTATTTACGGCTTAGTTTCCGATATGCGTGTCTGTGTATTGTGTATGTAAAGTGCTATTTTGCATAAACGAAATAAACAGGTTTTATATCATTGAATATACGAGCACTCATTCTCATATGCACGTAAACACACACTACGACCGCCATCTACAGAGACAATAACAGTATCGGCTACAAGTGAAACTTTTAGAAAGATCCTATTCTGTTGGCATTTGCGGGAGACATCTACCAAAACGTCGGTTAGCAAGTCTTGGCACGTAAGAATATGTAAAGCTCGCAGGACAGACCATCCAAAACAGGTGATTTACTCCTCATACAACCACTTCTCCGAAAATATCTTAGTTGCTGCGATCAGCTTAGCACTTCACGTCTTTTGCCAAGTGTCGCAGTAAATCGTAGGCTGGAGCTAAATTCAACTATCATCTCTGCTCTACCTCTCGCTCCAATCAGTTGAGTAAGTGCCGTTGGAAAATCGAGCACAGCTGCTTGGAACCGAATAGCATGCACCCATCCCGGTCTGTCATACATCGAATTGTGGCATTGTTACCACGTTGAGCTCCTAACACTTGAAATTATGGAATAGCTTTGCTTCTTTATGTTTTAGAGTACACACCTTGATTCTGAAAAAATTCGATCGCTCTTCTACGGTCGGACATAAGTGTCCACTAGTCTAAAGCATAGCCCTCACTTTTGGTCACTTCTACCACTACCGGTTTATTGTCCGGATCCGGGATAATTGTCCGTACATCGAGATGTAAACCTTTCTAATGCTGGATAACCACATTAAGAGTCTATCGTGTATTCACCGAAAATGAGTGTCAGTCTGCGTGCTGGAAGTATTGGTTTTATTGATGTGCCCTAGCTATCTGTAGCAACATGAGGCCATTAAAAAGCATCCTTACATCCAAGCCTGTCCCAAGCCAATAATACATATATTGTACTTGGTGTATAACCATCATGTCGGAACAAAGACAGAAGTCACCTTGTTCTTGGACAAGGAGAGTCAATTCGGTCTTGTCAGTAACGTGCGTGTGTGTGTGTGTGTGTATGTGCGCGCGTTCCTTGAAAGGCCGCTCCAAAATGTTTTGCTCGCTCTAATTCGGAACGTTCTGACATCATACTGGAATTATTTTCAGCGACTTATATAGTTTGATGGGATTTTCAGTAGGAGTCTTTTCGATGGAGATTTTGAGACGAACTTTGTATTTGTGGTTCTATGCACTCAAATTCATTGTACTTTCTACTTACAATACATCTCATGAAAAATTATTCTTGCGTGTTTGACCGTTCGTGTTCGTGCTGTTAGTGTCGCTGCTACTGCTACTGCTGTTGTTTCTTTTGATGTTTTTTGCAGTAATTGTGTTTGCGTGTTTCCTTGATTTTATTACTTGTGGATTCAGGTTTGGATATTCTTGCCGTGGTGGTGGTAGTGGTGGCAGCGACGGTGGTAGTGTGGTGGCGGCAGCGGTGGTGGTGTGGTGGTGGCGGTGGTAGCGGTGGTTTAGTGGCGGCGGCGGTGGTAGTGGGTGGCTACCCACTGAGTTTTCTGCCTCGTTGAATTTTTATATATTTGCGGTTAGGACAGCCTTTTGTTTTCTATTTTTTTCTCTTCTCACTTAAGGCACAGGAGGAAAAGGACATATTCGAAAGTTCAGAAACTTCGCCGATCCCTAAATCTCACCGAGAATAAATCCCAACTTCTTAACGAGTACTTTAGACGAAGTCTTCAAGTCCGTGTCCACTTGACTTACGGGCACAATAGTATCTAATCTGTCCGTCTTGTTTACATTCTTTCTTTGTAACGTTGCCACATTTTGACTTACACGACTGGGAAAGCTCTCAATCAGCTGCCAGATAAATATTGACAAAGTTGGGAACCAATAAGTCTGGCCTCGATAGCAAGATTTGTTGAATAGAATTGATAATAGAATTGATAATAGAATTTGTTGAGTAGATCTTCCAATTCAGAAGACTTGCTATTAACGCTGCCGCCCACATAATTTGTATTGTAAGCAGTCGGTTTCTCGCATTATTCTGCATTTGCATCAAAAGGAAGAGCTGTAGGAGGTCTATGATCACATATTCGATCCTTTCTTTAAATAGCTCACTGAAATGTTGTCCGAAAACCTTGTACTACCGGATCGGATACTTTTTAGCCACTCCCGGTCCAACAGAAAATGTACAACAGTTTATATCTTCTTTCGAATTTCAGAGCATATTCATTAGTACTGACATTTCAACTTACATGTATTTGAATAACAAATCTAATTATGTTTTATGGAAAGCTCTTCTAAGAACCAAGATTTGGTGAAACTTTAAAGGCTTCCACATCCCAAAAGAAATCTTGTGAACCTTCTAGTTTTGTCTTCAACAGAAGTGTTTTATTAATTCTCTTTTGAGGAAATATATTTCTCTCACCAATTCCAACACTATTTTATTTTCTGTTTTCTTATTTTTTAATGTGTTTCACCAACTCGTTCTTTTTAGCAATTTGAGTAGTCTTTATGATGTTTTTAATTAAAACATATGGTTTCATGTTTTCCGACATCCTGCCTTCTGTTAGTAATATTTCGAAAATATTCACGTAGACGATCACCCAGCGAGTGGCGATTCTCAATAATGTTGAGAGGAAGTTTGGTGTCATGAATAAACATAATTACAGAAAAGCAAGAAGCCCAATGCTTTGGGTGCAGGCCTTCTTCCCCCAAAAAAGAAACAAACAAACAAAGAGAGATAGAGAAAGGGAGAGAAGGAAAGAGAGAAAGAGAGAGGGAAAGAGAGATGGAGAGAGAAAGAGAAGGAGAGAAGCAGAGAAAGAGAGAGAGAGAGAGAGAGAGAGAGAGAGAGAGAGAAAGACAAAGAGAATGCCATGCGTTTTAACTAAAATATATTTAAACACTCATGTTGACAATAAATGTTCTGTTTTGGCTATCTGTTTCTGATGCTGACCCATACCGGTTTTTTCAAGTTCTGGATTTTACCTTGATACTATAGTATTAGACTCCTGAGACTATACAAGGGAGAAAGAAGTGCAAAAGAATTGTTCGGGATTGTAAAGTTAAATCATCTAAGGAAACATTTGATTAGTCCAGGTCGAATGAAAGTGGGAAGCAAGGTGCTTCAGACAAAGAGATGATTGCAGATTGTTAGCAAATTTTCCAATGTCATTATTTTGATTTCCCCACGTACTTGTTAATAGTTCTGAGATCTTAGTAGTTAGAGCTATTGTACTTCGCCGAGGAAGTCTACAAATAAGACCAAATAAATATGGCAGTCAGATTCCAGACTCCCACGCTTCTGTTTATCTTTATTTAATTTTAGCTTAATTAAAATTTTGGGATGTTCCTTCCATATCATTTTTGAGAGTGATTTTCATTAACACCAATGAATTTTCTTCTCATTGCAGTTATAATTGAAAAATTCTTTTCGGCTCAACACATCAAGTAAGGCAGCCAGCACTTAACTATATATCCTTTATGCAGAAGGCAAGCTTTATGCAGAAGGTACAATATCTTTAAACAATAGACAAAACGTGGATATGACGGGTTGCGTGGTTACAGAATTTTCAAAGCGGCTGATACTTGCATGTTTGAGAACAGTGGAGAAAAAGAAAGGAAAGAGATAAAGAAGCAATTCTGTTTGGAATACCATGTTGTTTAGCCTAAAATCAACACTGAGGAGCAGATCTAAATAAAAAGCGCTCAAGTTTTGACATTCCATCTCTTTTGTTTATGCGTCTTCTCTAAAGTCACATTATCCAATCAGAGAATATGCAATCAGATTTAACATATGTTAATTCTGAAAAATTAAAATCCTGGGATCAAACGAACACATATAATCGAGAATGCTGGAATATTGGAGTAGCAGCGGAGAGAATTCAACTTTAAAAAGTAAAGTATTCATCATCATTATCTACTACTACTACTACTACTTCCTCATTTTTGACAAGTGCTCAGGATGAAACTTTAGGCCCTTGAAGTCAGTTATGTAGCTTCAAGGTTACAAATAACACACACACACATGTGTATATATATGTATGTGTGTGTGTATATGTATACTTTATATATATATAAATATTCTACACACACACACACACGTATATACATATATATCGAGCTGACCAGTCGCAAATTCCTTGTCTCTCCGTCCTTAGGGCATTTTCTAAGCGTTGCCCACTATTCTCGTCTTCTTGGTCCTAAGGCTACATTTTGCTCGACTGTTCGTCGTTGTCCACCATCCTAAATCACAGTCTGTGTCGTTTTGCTTTGTTTTGTTTGATCTCGGCCCTAATTAGCTCCAATGAATGTTTTTAGCGGGCGCCACCAATTGTGAAGCTCTCAGTCTTATCATTGAAGGTGTGAAACTGAGTATTAGCAATTGGTTGATTACTGATGAGGAATTAGGGACCTTCTGTGTTTGTCTCCCGTCTGGTTTTACACTCTGTATACGTTGTGCCGTATGTTTATTTACCT
>NC_068981.1:107697810-107699596 GCF_001194135.2 Octopus bimaculoides
ATATATATATATATATATATATATATACATATACATATATGCACATACTTAATACATACATATAGACACACACGTACACACACACACACGTACACACACACACATATATATATATATATACATATATGAATATATAGGTACAGGACGTCACCAACCGTGTAAACAACAAGAAACAAACGAGTTAAATACGCAAACAACGAGAGAAAAAAAAATGGAAATCAGGACAAGTAACACAACTTGCTTGACATGTACTTGCAAACAATTCTGTTGACTACTCTTAAATGTTTGACAACCAGCATTGTAATATATTTCAACATGGAAAGATGAAAGAATGCAAAAAACTCGCAACTAGCTAGTAGAAGAGCCAATGGTAAAAAGTAAAGTATATGAATAAATAAATAGATAACATAAAGTGAATGTAAAAAAATCCTTTGATGAAAATAATATTCTGGTAACCGTTTTTCGTGTAATGCCAGATCACACACATTGGAGCATATGAACTTGAGATTGTCATGCATGGAAGAAAAAAGTAACGAACGAATACTTCCTCTATGTCTGGGTAGCGGTGTCTAGCTAGATTTCTTATACATCCCACGGGAATAATTTCTCTAGATCTTCTAAATCTTCTGGTGTCAATGGCATTGAAAATATTTTAGTCATTTGAGGACACTTGATTTCCACAGGGCACTTTCGGTAATTATTTTCTTCATATAGTGAAGCTGAGAAGGCGTTATTGTTGTTGTTGTTGCTTAGCTCCAGATCAACGAAACCATGATCATTCTATGTTTTATTCAGTATTGCATTATCCCGTCTTTTATTCAGGATTGCATTATCTCTCTTGTTCCTTTTCAGGATGATGGTAGGTTGTAAGTTGAGCATTTTTAGCTACAGTTTCTAGTGGGTCGAGCTATCATGCATGAACTCCCTCATTGCTTGCTACTGCTGGTACTGCTGCTACTATTGTGTTTCTTTTAATCTGGATTACCGATCCTCCATGCTTTTATCTTTTTCGCTTATTCAGAAGAGGAAAAGCAGCACACATGTTCTTTTCAGGTCTCCGACTCCTTTCCCTCGCGCCCCACGAGACTATTGAAACAAAGAGAGGAAGGTTTTACAAATTTTATTAACAAATTTTACTTTTTTTAATAAATAAGATGAATTTTTTTTTTTTATTTAGCAACGTATTTTTACAGGAAGAAAAGAGGAAGAGATCAGGCCTGAATATTTGCAAAAAGAAAAAAAAAGGTCCGCTCATACCACCCAGGTTGTGTTTAGAGCAAGCTGTCATAAAATGACAGCTTTAAGTAGACATCAGGTTCCTCCGTACTTGAACTTATGGGTGGTAAACCTAATTCTTTGTCCGGTTTAATACCACCATCTGGTCCTTGGGTGGTTTTAACGGAGGTCACTGTTGCTACCATTCAGAACAGGAGACTGGTGTGAGAATATCTTCCTTCCACCCTTTCTCTAGCCAGACTCAGCGGCCTTACAATAAATAAATGAATAAATAAATAAAAGATAGCCAGGGTGCTGCTTTCTCTCCTGGCTAAATGATACAAGAGGAAAAAGAATGGACTATCAGATTTTGGGACGTGCGACTGATAAGCGTAAATTCCCTATGCCGGGTGGGAGCTCCTGCACTTTATAAGGCGCAGTCACCAATATGCTACGATTGTATGCTATCGCAACTGAAGAGAACTTAGCAAAACGTTCCTTCAAAGAGTTATTCGAAGAAACTGGCGAAACATCAAAATTAGTCAAATTCAGAGTCTGAATTCAGAGTCAC
>NC_068981.1:107699606-107700007 GCF_001194135.2 Octopus bimaculoides
AAAAAAAAAAAAAAAACATTGTTGTGCTTGATATTGATATGACATTGCCGTTAGTCGTTGTTGACACTGCTGCAGCTGTTGATGTCATTAATTAGGGCAACAAACTTTTACTTGTCTGCGACAATCATGCACGTTACTTCGAGGTGTTCTCTTTTCTCTCACTCACTTCAGTCGCTTCCAAAGAGCTTATTTATCACGACTGATATTTGAAAGTCGTATTCATTTCAGATATCGCCCAAAATCTGAAATTAACATTTAGCTTCTAATGATAATAATAATAATAATAATAATAATAATAATAATAATAATAATAATAATAATAATAATAATAATAATAATAATAATAATAATAGTCAAGATGAAGAGCGCGATTCGATTGTAAGATATTTTATTGGTTGAAC
>NC_068981.1:107700273-107701479 GCF_001194135.2 Octopus bimaculoides
AAGCAGATTCAGAATATTTTCTGAGAATATGCACTTTCAAATCTTTTTCAAAATTACAGCCGCTTGAAACGAAATGTTCAGTAAGTTCTGTCGAACTACTGTTATTGTACCTGACGTCGAATCTGTGCCCATTAAACCTTTTGTTTAATTGTTCTGTTGTACAACCAACATAAATTAAGTTATGTTTCGTGCATTCTGCAGCGTACACCAAATGGGAATCTTTACATGTTCCACCTTCTTTATAAATCATAACATCTCTGTTATGATTTCTGATGGAATTCACTTCACTCATGTTGTTGCACAATGAATAGGGCTTTCTTGCGGCTGTTCTTTAAGGTACAGCGTGCAGACACTCCAATATTCGTTTTCTTGGAGTCAGCTTTAGAGTTCAATAATTCTCTTATATTCTTATTCCGTTTAAAGGCTACAATAGGCGGCTGAGGAAATATCTGTTTGAAACGAGGATATTTTTTCGCCACAGGCTGGTAACTTTCATGCAACACTTTTGAAATGCCAGCGAAAAGTCGGTATCAGCTAATCACTAAAGGAATTCTGTCATCTATTGTATTGTGTTTGCTAAAATTATGCATGAAGGTTTGACTATCTTTGCTAATATCTTAGCTATTTCATTTGCTATTTCCTTTAATGGCGATTCGCTGTAACCGCGTTTGACGTAATGATACAATGATATATAAAAGATTAGCAGAGATAGTCAAACGATCACGCATAATTTTAGCAAACACAATACAATAGATAACAGAATTCCTTTAGTGATTAGCTGATACCGACGTTTCGCTGGCATTTCAAAAGTGTTGCATGAAAGTTACCAGCATGTAGCAAAAAAATATCCTCGATTCAAACAAATATTTCCTCAGTCACCTATTGTAGCCTTTAAACGGAATAAGAATATAAGAGAATTATTGAACTCTAAAGCTGACTCCAAGAAAACGAACATTGGAGTGTCTGCACGCTGTACCTTAAAGAACAGCCGCAAGAGAAGTAAGCCCTATTCATTGTGCAACAACATGAGTGAAGTGAATTCCATCAGAAATCATAACAGAGATGTTATGATTTATAAAGAAGGTGGAACATGTAAAGATTCCCATTTGGTGTACGCTGCAGAATGCACGAAACACAACGTAATTATGTTGCTTGTACAACAGAACAATTAAACAAAAGGTTTAATGGGCACAGATTCGACGTCAG
>NC_068981.1:107702367-107714849 GCF_001194135.2 Octopus bimaculoides
GCATCACAGCAAACCACAGCACATACCCAAGGCACACAGAGCTGCGCTCGGTAGTGAAGTGAAAGCACGTTATAAAAATAAAACTACTGAACAATAATAATAATATAGTGTTGAGAAAGAAAGCAAATGATGCTGGATCATAGATATTGCTTACCCAGCTGACAACAAAGTATGCTATAAGGAAGAAAGTAAAGTCGAAAGATATAACAGGTTAGATTGGGAGGTTAAGCAGTTGTAGTGAAAAATGTGGTAGTAGTACCAATAATTGTCAGAGCCCTGGAAACAGTGAGTAAAAATCTTGTGAAGTACATGGAACAAATAGGGGCTGCAATAAGTGTGAAGCACTTGCAGAAAACAGCACTGGTTGGAACCGCTCGAATGCTCTGGATGGTACTCGAAAAATAAGGGGTGTTACCTTAATTCACTGGAAGTGAACAGCTAGATCCGTAGTACATCTCCAGTGTTAGAAACTGTGCAAAGACAACAACAACAACAACTAATAATAATAATAATAATGATAATGACTAAGGCGATGAATATAGCTGTCATGGAATATTATTTTTCGGGAAGACCCGTTGATGATGAAGAGAACCCCATAAGATGATATAGAAAGAGAATGCATGACATCTGGATGAAGATACAGGGCTTAGATACTACGGAACAGATACTGTGACCAGGAAAGGATAATAAGGAAGAACGGATGGTTAACACCATTAAAACTTGATGAGATTAAGAAAGAGAGTGACGATTGAAAAAACACAGTGAGTGAAGATGAAGTGACTACAGAATATGTTGACGAGGTTATATTGAATGAAGGTGTTCAGAAGAATGGTGTTGGTTTACGTTCTGAGAATGTAGAAGGACTGAGCGATGAGAACAGAGGTAGACATCACTGATATCAAAGATATCACTGATATCACTGAGAAAAGTCTGGATGTGGAAGTAAATAGATTCAGGAAGGAGACATAATTTTGTTCAGAGGACAGACTTAAAAGGTGAGTAGAGTGCTGAAAGAAATTAAAACAGATAATATAACTGGAACGATTAGAATGATTAAAGCTTGTATCGTCTAAATAGGAAGAAATGTAGATTTTGAATCAAACCGTAAACGAGGAAATGTAGCAAAAGAACCATAGTGGAAAAGAAAGCTAAAGCAATCAATGAACGAAACTTATATAGCGGTTATCCCGTAAAAACATAGAGGCTAACATAACGTGGGACAATCTTACAAACGACTATGTAGAAAGTATCATGATAAAATTATCATTGACACTTAAAAACCTATAAGATTATAGACCTATATATTAACTCATCTAAAGTACCATTTGACCTATTTACTTTTACTTTATGATGATTAAAAACTATCAAAGTACAATTAACTGGATAAGGAAGTAAGAAAGAAATGAAAATAGAAATATCTATGTTGGTGGGGCATTGTCAAGTTTAATACCCCTTTCATTCCATAGACGATGACGGAGCTTGCCAAATGGCCGGTTTAGTCTCACTCTTTGGCTCTTGGCCGACTTTTGCGGGATTCACACTCTTGAAGCAATGATACCATGCTTGCAGCAGGGGTTATCGGGATCTTTCGGTGATATCACCCGCTACACTTTTCATAATGTTTTAGAAAAAGAAAAAAGAAAAAAAAAACAAGAAAAAGCAAAAAGAAAAAAATCTCTAAATCTGTTATACATTTTTACCCACTCTTTTCAAATACCAGTGAATATTTGAGAAGAGTAGGGAGAAATGATCCAGTTTAGATCCACACATCATTTCCTACTGACAGATAAACCACACATCATTTTCCTCTGAGATACAAATCTCTCAACACTATCAATAACCCATGTCTGCTGTCCAGGCTACATTTTGTGCTGAAACTTTACTCTGAAAGACGGGCTTTGGGTATTTATAGATTCAACTCTTCTCAACATTTAAAACACTCCATTGATTATCAGCAAAAACGGACTTCTAGTCATACTGGCTAAACATATCCATTCCCAATCTACTAAATACGTCTGTTTTCTTTACCGCTATCCGAACTTCAACAATCAACAACTTTTCTGTCATATATGATTGGTGATTTCACTGTTCATATCGCGGTTCTCGCATTCATCTCCACTCCGATTCTGCTGTTACAGAAACCCAGTCTTTCACAATCTTTAAGTACTTGCAACATTAGTTTCATTCTCTACACGTAAACATCTCTGGCTGACATCACACAGAACTAAACAGTTTTGATATCTTTCGAGCCACCAAACTAACATCTACTAAACAATAATTATCTCAGGACCTGTCATATCGTATGACCACTCTTATCTCAAGTACCCACATACTAAACATTCCAGAACTTATGTTACTTCAAGTCAGCTGATTAGTTGGAACTCTACCGGTTCTGTGCATATGCTTCCATGCTGACATATTACAAATAAAGTGGCTCCTTCGTTGACTGAAACCGTTTAGGTTTCGAAATCCCAAACCCCTTAAGTGGTTCATTCATAGCTGTGCTGCAATAGTTCAAAGAATATGTCCCACAACGCTAATGGGGAAAAAAAAAAAGCAAAATAAATTCCATTTCAAACAAACTGGATTACTTTTACCAACCACCAAAATACTTGCAATGATTATCATTCGAAACGCAGAGGATGTATCTGGGAAACGAGTAGGATGTATTTGCCTTCAAAACTGCAACAGATCTTTTTGGTTCCTTGTCAAACGGATTTCTACCAAACTTTTTATATCCTCCTTCCACCATTTCTCAACCACGTTGGCTTTTGTGAGAGCAGCCACCTTTGCTGACCGTTTTGTGTTCAACTCAGCGCTGTATTCACTAGGTAAATCTCTTTCAATTCACCAGGTTTATCAACACATGCATTAAAGCCACATACGAAAGTAGCTCCAGCTGCTTAAACCTTCCTTTATGATGAAATTTGTGCCTCAGAATTAGCATCTACAAAATCTTCAGTTCTCTCTCTCTCTCTCTCTCTCTCTCTCTCTCTCTCTCTCTCTCTCTCTCTCTCTCTCTATCTATCTATCTATCTATCTATCTCTATCTATCTATCTATTTATCTATCTATCTATCTATTTATCTCATTCGTTCTACCCACTAAATGATCTGACATGTAGAAATATACTACGCAATCCCATTTCCAACCATGACAACCTCCTCTGAGCTTGCTAATGTCCGTCCTACTGCTTATACTTCCAACATCTCAAATGAGATGGGGACAGTCATTAACAACCAGTTACCTCGATACCATAAGTCTCCTCACTTTCTTAATTACTATCAATACAACTACCATAGAGCCAAATATATTAGAGACCTGCTTTCGATGTCACTTACCAGTGAGTGACATCAAGTGCAGCAATGTTATTTTAATGAAAATAACGTTGCTGCGCTTGACATCAGTAACGCATTCGATTACGTCAAATATGCTAATCTTCTAGATAATATCCTTGCCTATGGGCTCTCGTCTCTTTTATCGGAGACTTTCTGTCAAAGATCTTTTGCCCTCATCTCCAACAAAGTCTAATCATATGTAACTGATACCACCCTTAACTCTCGCCTAACTTTCTACACCCAAGCACAATCGATATGGTGCGTAGATCCCTCACACCAAACTTGCACTGATATGAATAGAAATCATGTAAGCATGATCCCATAAGTCATGTTACCTTCGACAACACATTGACTCGGTCACTATATATACAAATAAAACAATATTGTAACACGATAATAACATATACGTTGCTAGAAATGCTGAAGCCCCATAACGTCAATGCTGATGCCCATGGTGATTTCACATCCTCGTCATAGTAAATTATTTTTTAGAAAGACTGGTCTTCATCTTCAGAGTCATGAAATACTTCAGCTTTCAACAACTATTCACACATTACATATCTGAAGTGAGAATAATAGAATATTGATCTTACATCTGAGATGGTTCTGTAAATACACATACGGTTATCTAAAAAAGGCTACCCAACTGATTTGTATGAATTAACTCGTCGACACACTCTAATTTCTGGCTCACGTGCTGTCTCTTCATTCTGACATTTTAGTGATATTACAGTAGCCTCTGCTTTTCAGAGCAGGTTGGTATCGTCTTATCCCCAATCATACCCTTTGACTCATTCCTTCTTTGGTCGTTCTCTAGATACTTCATCATTTCCCTTCTGCCACAACGTCATCCCCACCCCCGGAATTACTCCTGACTCATGGTTTTTCTTGTAGCCGTCAATCTGTAGCTGGTCAAAAGCAATATGGATTTCTGGCCTTGAGCCACCATAAAACAGAATCAACAATAGACGCAGATCTGGTTGTGTGGGAAGAAGTTTGTCTTTTAACCACATAGTTCTGGGTTCAGTCCCACTGTGTGGCACCTTGGGCAGATGTCTTCTACTATTGCCTCAGAACAACCAAAGCCTTGTGAGTGGATTTGGTAGGCAGAAGCTGAAAGAAGCCCGTCGTATATATGTGTGTGTGTGTGTGTGTGTGTTTGTCCTCCACCACCGCTTGTCAACCGGTGCTGGTGTGTTTACGCTCCCATAACTTAGCAGTTCGCCTAAGTTATCGACGTAATAAAAAAGGAAACCCTGGGGTCGATTTGTACGATTAATTACCTTCAAGGCGATGCCCCAGCATGGCCGCAGTCAAATGACTGAAACAAGTAAAAAAGAAATTGCATTGAACATTAGAAAAAAAAATGAAAGCGCTGAGCAAAATGCAATTTTAGTATATAATTCTATTTTATATGTTAGAAGCTATATTATGCCTTTCAAGTAATATGTATGTAACCTATTTCTAAATAATCAATTAAATTATGAATCTATTCCTCAAACTTGATGTGCTAAATTCAAATATCACCATAGTTTTACGATCACCTGGAATCAATAAGATAAACAAATGACTGAATCGATTGTCCTCCTCTAAATACGACTGGAGATTTAGCCACGATGTCGATGAAAAGTGAAATTAATAGTGATGTTTTGAGAAGCGGGTAGTAGCTAAAATTATAGTTTGATTATATGATAGTCTACTATTTAGTTTCGTTACTACTCAGTGCCAAGCTACTTTTTAACTGGATTTGAAAATGTATGAGTAACAATACTGCAGAAGATTTAGCTGTCTCGACTTTGAGCAATTAGTCTTGTACAAAAATCAAAAGATTAGTATCAGAAGAATTATATTGTATTAAGAATGATACAGATAAACAAAGTATTGGACATCATATACACATAACCAATTTGCATATCGCTATTTTTTGCATTACAACTTTTAATGCTTTATAAAGGAATTTAACATCGTTCAAAAACAGCATTAGATAATACAAATACTCAAAAATAATCCATTCAAGAGATAACGAAATATTGATCTCCGTTTCCTTTTTTTACTAGACATACGGACTGTTTTAATAACTCTATTGTAGAATTTTATTTGTGTTTATTTTATTGACTTCGGAAGAACGAAAGGCTAAATTATTTCTTGTGAAATTTGAATACAAGAAAAATCGTTTCACCTTTGGCAGTAGCTGTGTAGGCAGTCAGCACTAGACTAAATACAAAAATATGAGAAAATGAAGCATATTATACCGATATGTCCGTTTAGTTTAAAGTTTATTCAGGAATATCAGGTCACTTTGCTCTAATGCTGGTAAATCAGCATGAATCAAACTGAATACATTACAGTTCAGTCAAAAATCTGAATAAGTCCACAATCGATTCTTGCAACGACGAAAGAGGGTTAAAATATTTAGTCTTTCTAGTTATCTGTGGGACTGTCACTTTTTGAGTAGCAAAGGGCAAAAACTCAGATTTTCCGCCAAATAAATTCTTAAAAGATCTACGTCTTGATGTTATCAAACAGTCTGTTACTTTCGGAGATAGTTGGATAATGGAGGTCGTCACTGTCTTCAGTATAGGTAAGAGGAAGGTCTATTTCAAGTCTTCTTCATTCCACTTGATATATTTTAGTATTTAATCTAAATTTGGATTCATGTCACCGTGATCGATCTCAAAACTACTGTCTATACTATCATCGGTGCAAGTGTTAGGCAAGGACATTACATAATGTTATCTGTTTAGATGTAATGGACAGTTACTGACAATATAGTTTTCGTATCACCCGGTCAGTCTGGAATATTCTTTCTTAGTATTATCTGAATTTCTTAAATTCTTCATCTGTTACATGGCTATCATCATCACTCAACTCACATATTTCTGAAATAGTCATTTTCTCATTTTTCGTACAATTATCACGGGCGCGGAGGCTGAATAGTTTGTTATTCTGAATAATACGAATACTTTTTTACTCATAAACCTAAACTTTACCGTGCCATCACCATCCCTGCAGCCACCGGATCGTCTGATCATGATCCAATTAAGGCAACAAACCTAACGTCTCCCTATTCCACACATTTATTGCCTCTCAAACTTGAACCACTGTTTGAAGCTCCTCCAGATTTTTGCTAATAGATCTTGCTGATATGGGAGTGTAGAAAATTCATGGCGCTGACTGTATCCGCGTTGACTCTAATAAAAAGATTCTCATTTAAGCGAATTTTTCGAATGATTATTTTCTAAAATATCCGCTCGAACGGGATACATGAATACGGCTCTTCTTTCGGAGATAAGGTCTCACTAACGGCCACATCATTTTTATTGCGTGCGAAAATGGAAGAGTATGAAGTGCTAACAAAAGAAATTCATTTAGAAAATTTTATGGGTTTACCTAATGAATCAAACTACAGGCAGCTATTTTCTTTCAATACACTTGTGTTGATGGGAATCTGTTTTAGGTGAGTAGTAAACAACTCGAAAGTCATTTAACTTCACTTAACTAATGCTCTGAAAAACAAAGAAGGCATTAACGTTATAGCATCTCAATTGCTCTCTCCTCATTGAGATTTTTTTCTAGTAAAACAGTTTTGTTTAAACATTTCATAACGTAAAATAAAATAAATTCGAATGCATTTTATTCGCTTAACAGGTCTTGAAAATGAAAATAATAAGTACCCGAAGAATGTTTTCATTTAAGTAACTATATATAAGATAAGGCTGTTATGCCTAGACACTACGAAAGATACTGTTTATTGTAATATCGAATAGAAATATATTCACTACTGTATTAAGATGTTAACTTGGAATTAAAGTTCTTGACAGCTTATTCATTTATGCTATTATTTAATACAACAGTATTTCCATGATGAATAATTCTAGAAATAATTTGAAACTGTTAAACACTGAGAAATGGGTGGGTTCAAAATTTAATATAATTTCTAGGAAATATTAACATCGATATATTTGGACACATGGGAAATATTTGTAGTGAAATAGTTAAGTTGATTTAAATCGATCCCAAAAGAATACAAATAGTCAATCTATTAGCATCTAGGTGATAAACTGCAAAGTCAACCATCATGCGATTTTAACTCTGCATTGTTAAATTAATGTAACTTTTCTCTGTCGGTGGAATTTCTAAGAGAGTTTTATCAAATACAAAATAAAGATCTAATTTTAATCATTATGTTTAAGCGTTTCCAAGAGTATTGGTAGTGCATGTGAAATGGTTTAGCTTCAATCGTGAAACTAAATTGCTACGAAAGAATTGCATCATCGAAAGTTTACCTCGAACTTGCACATTTAATTTTAACGTAAGCACAAAACGATACTTTTTGGTGTGGGGCGTATTGTCAGCTATCGCCCCTAGTTCATATTCTTTTTCAATTCCATCTTCAGAAGGCTGGAAGACGAACTTGCAACTCATCGAAAATAAAACACAAAATGTAAAAGGAAATAATACTGCAGGTCATTTTGCCCGAGAGCTCTACCGATTCTGTGATGCTCACCCATTTTTTCATACGCATATCACTTATGACCATATATCGAATTAGCACCGACACGAATTAATAACTTGAACTACATATATATTTGACCATTAATTACAAGTGGATACATACTTATTCATGTTTTCTTTCTACTATGGAGACTTAAGAATCACTTGACAAGGAAAAGTGTTTTAAGAAGAAGCAATAAATATTTTAAAAGAAAGCTTGTTAAATATACTGTAATATATATAAGTACTAGATATTAACTTTGGTAAAGAAACAGGTGCAACTGAAGAAGAAAAAAAACATGGGAGAGTTCTTTCATATCACAAGCGTTAAAAAGATGTCTAATTAAGGAAAAGTTAAAATAGCAATGTAACTCAATGATAGCAAATGCTTGTTACATTATAAACGCGCGCGCAGGGGTACAAGCACTAATGCATATGCATCATCATTATTATCATCATTACAAATGCCATCAATTAACGGAGTGTTGGGTTACTGTAACATCAGACCAGTATTTACCAGTCATTTTAGTTTAGATCGTTCTTGAGAGTTATCAAAGTCCGATCATTCCTCCATTCTTATCTTTCAATTCTTTTTTCCCCTCCATGACAAATTTCTTTGTCAAGTGCACATTCGTTTCGCTGCATGTTCTGGGTTCGATCCAGGTGCGGCGTACATTAAACAGGTATCTACTACTGTGGCCTCAGGTTGACCAATGACTTGTGAGTGGAATTTGGCGTGTGTGTGTGTCTGTGTATCTGTGCGTGCATGCGCGCGTGCTTGTGTTTACACAGGTTTAATTCAATGTATTTATACTGTGTTTTATTTTATGTCCCGTAAACTTAGCAGTTTGATAATTTGTGATCAATAAAATAAATTTTGAAGTTGTACTTGTTTAGCAATTTATTTAAGCTGAGAAACTATTGAAGCTGAAGGAAGTATATCGTCGATGAATCATTTAAACCAGTTTCTTTTTTTCATCTGTGCACCACATGACCCTTGGGGGTCCATATAAGATTTTGATAAAGTTTATATGCATTAAGTTGATTTACTTCAACAATACACAAAATAGTTTAACAATTTTTTTTATACAATTCGTAATAATATTTTATCATAAAAATATAATGGGATTTTTTAAATATCGAATAACAATGGGGGTCCAGTTGAGTAAAATAGGAATTAAAGGGGTCCACATGCAAAAAAAAAAAATACTTGAGAACCATTGATTAAAACTATCTAAAAACAAATAAAAGTGAAATTCGCAATTCATTTTTTCATTGAGATAGCATTTTTTCCACACAGCTGTGACTCAGTCACTGATATAGTTGCACTGCAACTACTTGAAATTTAGTTAACGTAAAGGCAAGTTCTAACCGGCCTTGGGTCTTTTCCCTTTCTTTCATTCTGATTGGACTGATAGACAAATAGATCTGCTATATATGTTCATTGATCTTAACCACTTCACATCGATCGTCAATGGTCATTTCCAGGTTCTGTTCTTCGGTCTATGTACTGGGGTGGAATATGATCAACTAAAGTTTTGAAGGTGGTACTCCAGCATGGCAACATCTCAATGACTGAAACCTTCAAAGAATTTAAAGTAGTGAAATAATGCAGCTTCAACAGAAAATGGGACATATTTCCAGTTCTAATACCTCAATTCGACTTTTAGTGATAGATGTTACCCGGATATCGTACTACTCAACTCTGGTGAGTTGCCATATTTCGAGTAGCATGCTTGAACTATGCAAAACAACAAACTGCTTTTTTTTTTATTTTTAAAATTTTGATATCTAAATTAGATATTGAATTATAATTTAAATGGCGTCTCACTCTAGAAAGTCAGATTCACATATCAATATCATTATCAAAATGTAGAGGGAGTGAGGAAACAAAGAACGCATGCATCCAGAAGGCTAATAAAATATTTAAATTAAAAATGTCAGGGAAGAACTTTTAGTTGATAGAGTGCACATGATGGGAGCAAGGGAAAATGCCTGAGTGTGAGTGGCGTATACGTTGAATGAAGGTAGGTTAAATTAAAAGTGGAAGAGGGGTGATGTAGAGTATTGCAGATTTAAAAAAAAGACTAAGGTAGGTGTTGAGTGAGGAGGGGGAAAAGAGAAAATAGTTGATATTGGGAACGGAAAGCAAAGAGGAAAATAGCACTTGGAAGGTAAGGCACTGAAAGAAAATTTTGAAGTAGGAATGACTGAACATCGGAGAGAAATATCGATCACACATTCAAAAGCAACATCCTTCACACACACACACACACACACACACACACACACACACACACGCGTAATTGGATACATACATACGCAAATATCATTACGTAGGATCATGTATGTAAGAAAATCTTAATTGAAAGAGATCAGAAAGAACATAACATAATTGACCCAAGGCTATTCCACTATTAGGCTTATACCACTTGAGCTTCGTAACTTTCTCAGGGGCTGATGTTCATGTTCCATATTGTGGAAGGATGCTTTGTATTGTAGAACTGCGCCTCTCCTGAAGTTATCAACCATGAATGTAAGTGGGATCAAGTTGAGGCCATCTCCAAGGTTCGAGCTTCAGAGAGGAGTAAGTCCTTGGATAAGAGTCAACGGCATGTAGTATTTATTATATGTGGAGATGTGGCGAGAGACTGCCGACTAGGCAGTGCTTTCTTGCTTCAGGCTGAGTAAGAAAGCTGTAGCTCTGTCTGTTAAGATTATGGAGTGGGGATTGTAGGACGAAGAAAGGAGACGCCAGAACTCTCCGATATCGTTGTCTAGTGCGCCGTGTAGAATATATGGACCTGATGGCAGTGTGCATAAAATGTTGAAAGGAAGCTGGAAGAATACTTTTAATGTTAGAGTATGTAGTATGTAGTTTGTCCGTCGGGAGACACCTTCACTTCGTTCCCCTCCCTTTTAATCATTTTCTTGAATTTTCTTAATTCCTTCAGACTCAAGTCTTCGGTTTTTTCTTTCGCCGCCTCTGCGTAATTTTTTATCTCCATTTCTTCGTCAATTCTATAAAGACATTTCACCAATTGTTCCTCAGACGACATAAAGTCTGGAGAAGAACTCAAACCTTCGTAATTTATAACGCTCCGACGACGTTCTTCCATTAAACAAGATGGAAGACGTCGCACACCACCGCTGCATGATAGCCAAAAACACGCGTTTCACACAAAGACAGCAGTTCAATAACAATCAATAAACCAGAAGCAAGCTTCTTACCACACAGCCACTCCTGCGCCTATACATACATAGTAAACTTCCTAAATAACTACTCAAATCTCCAAGGTTGCCGTTTTTTGTGGGGAAGTTTACTGTAAGTTTCTTTTCTTAACAAGGACAATTGTTTAATTCAAATATTTGAATTTTTAAAACAATTTCTTTCCAAATTACTAGAAAAATCAAAAGAAATTAACAATGAAAGAAATTAGAAAACAAACAATCCTTAGAAAAAAACACCATGAATTTTGATGAGCTCTGCAAGCTCGTTCTAGGCGAAAACCATCCAGAAATAAGCTCTTGGTGATTCTCAATTGAAGTGATTTCTTTTTACTGACGTTGCTAATATCGTTGGGAAAGAATAAACTCCAATTTTTTCCGTTTATTTAAAATAGAAAGAATCTGATAAATGGAACAAATACAAATAATTTTATAAATGTAATTCAAGTGAAAGATTATATATATATATATATATATATATAAGGTTGAGGAGGGTATTGGAATTAACCAAACCCAAGAGGATACAGGTAATACCGAGTAAGTGCTGTATACCGACTAGTTTTGCCCCAGTCGTTGTATGAACAGGATTGGGGGTTATAAGTCGTGTATTAGCGTGTGTATATCTTTTTATCTCTTTATCATTGCTCTCATTATCTTTTTATTTTTATATATTTACATATATATATATATATACATACAAATATATAGTAGCAGCTAAGCCCGATTTCACCCATCTGTTTGGATGATGTGGCTGTGATCGTTTTCGATTAGGCATAATCTATAACAGCGTTTCTCAGCCGTATCATTTCTGGTCCCTTGTTTCGATGGGACCCTCCAGCTGTATGAAAATTTCTTCCTCACACCCGTCAGAAAACAGCTTCAGGAGTTGTGAAGAACGAGTTTGTACGTAGTCTGTTTCTGAGAGCTAATTCTATTGGACCTCTGTCTTATCATCATTAAAACATTTGGCGATCTTTCGATATGGGAACACATGACTGCCACTTACAAACCACTTACAAACCATGTGTGTTTATTTACATTTTTGAAGATGATCTTTTGAAGTCGGCGTGAAAGTGAAAGTGAAAGAGACAGAGAGTGCGCGATTGTATGAGCGAAGTTCTTTTGAAGTTGGCGTGAAGCGGAAGAATTGATGTGCATGCGTGTGTGTCTATGTGTGTGTGTGTGTGTGTGAGAGAGATAGAGAGAGAGAGAGATTGTGTGTTTGTGTGTGTTTGATGGGGGTGTGCGAGACAGAATGTGTGGTGTGTATGTGAATCGCTTTTGTTAGTGTGTGTGAAGAGACAGAGAGAGAGCAATGTTGCTGGTGTGAGTATGTGTGTGTGTGTGTGTGTGTGTGTGTGTGAGAGAGAGAGAGAGAGAGAGAGAGAGAGAGAGAGAGAGAGAGAGAGAGAGAGAGAGAGAG
>NC_068981.1:107714926-107728497 GCF_001194135.2 Octopus bimaculoides
AGAAAGAGAGAGAGAGAGAGAGAGAGAGAGAGAGAAAGAAAGAGAGAGAGAGAGAGATAACCGAAATTTTTTATTCACTTTTTGTAGTGAGTGAATGTGTTAGTGATTGACAGAGAAAAAGCGAGAGAGAGAGAGAGAGAGAGAGAAAGGTTATGTATGTATGTATGTATGTATACATAGATGTATGTATCTATGTATATCCGTGAGAGAGTTAACTAAAATTTTGTTATTCACTTTTTGTAGTAAGTGAATGTGTGAGTGACTGACAGAAAAGGAGAGAGAGGTTATGTATGTATGTATGTATGTATTGCTTTGGCTGACTGTCATCCTGTACTCCCTTTGTTGCTAGCGAAATGGTATATGGCGGCTGTGTGAGCAACTGGTGGGGGAATTCCATTAGAAAAGTTTTAATCGATTTTCTCGGTAACTATGGGGGCTAGGAAAAAATACAAACCGCTTTCCAATACAAAACCACAAACCGCTTTCCGTCTCCATATGTGTGCCATTTTTCACGCGAATCCACCCAACCGTTTGGCTGTGAACCTCAAGACAAGAAAGAATACAACGATCACCCATGTCCAATATATATTATAGAAGATATATTATAATTTTTGGAGATCGTTGGCTAGGCCTTTTATTACCACTCCAATTGCATATGTTAATTGTAATGGTATCTAATATGGAGTTATAAAATCATGTTTGAGAGTAATTTATCTTAAAGTCATTAAAACATGAATTTTTATCACCTAAATTGATTAATTTAAGGAATAAATTTTAGTTATTAGTATCAAGAGAGCAGATGTAACCATCAAATCCAACTGTCATGAACCATTAAGGTTGATGTGAACCGTTGTATTTTCAAATTTTATCAGTCATAATCGAAATTGAGAATATGATTGTTTTTTCATTTACAAAACATCAACAAGAATTAAGTTGAAGATTATGGCAATGAATATAAATGTGAATTGCTAAAAAAAATAGTGCCAATATATTTTCCAAACGTGGAGAGCAAAAGGTAAACTTGACAAATGAAAATTGCAAATCGATTTCGATTCTTTGTTTGCATCACATAATTTACACTTCCTCAATATTCTTTAGAATGGCATGAACAACATATATTCATAATTTTCCACAGTAAATAAAATGCATGAATTTATGCCAAAGCATAAATAAGCTTTACATTTTGATACAGATATATGCTTAATGTTGTAGACGAGCCGAGTCAGCGCTGCATTTTTAAAACTACTTGACTTCACATACATTGTTAACGCCTCGTGGGATAACAGGAAACAGCGTATTTCACTTAGTATATAATGTTAGAAAAGAAAACTATGTGAAAAGGCTTCTAAAACTGAAAACACTAAATTTATGGAAATCTGCACCGCAAAAATCTTGCGAATCGATGCAGTGTTTTGGATTCGATTCTCGACTGAACCCGTTTCCTTTTAGTAACACATCACAAATTCCTTAAATAAAGACACGATCGGTACGTTCTTCCTTGAATTGTATCTGCACACAAAGCCATATATTTTGGAGAGACAAACAGGATGATGTAACGTTTATTCTTTTTCCAGGCGAATCAACGACAAAAGTAAAGCGAATTACCTTCATTCGGGAAATGAAATTGAATCATGAACGCTACTGAATAAAATCCTTTTGTTTTCTTTACATCACTCACTTTTAAGTCAAGAATTTGTACTTAAGGTAGAGCGCCGATAATGTCCAGACAATAAATAGAATGCTGCTGTAGAGACTATATTGCATCTGGTTTTGATCCATATTGTCGAGTTAAAAGCTTGTTGAAATCAAATTTGCCTTTCATCTTTTTAAGATTGATAAGTGCCTGTGATTTGTAGGAATAACTACCATTGATCCAATTGTAGTAAAAACTCTGTACTAAAAGGTCAAAATCTACCTTTAACGTAATGAGATTTTTTTAAAAATCAGGATGTTTTGATGTGAGAAAATGGTTCGTTTTATTATATGCTAGAAGGCTCAGTGAGTGAAGATGATGGTGATTTGTGTTTCGACTTCTGTACTACAAGGTCTTCGTAGAAAAACACGTAATTCAAAATTCTAATTCCTCAAACATGTTCTGTAAAGAAGAGTAGTTCATCTGTGTAGGCAGTAAATCTATCGTATAACAAAGGAATCATTTGACACACCGAAATATTGGGATCAAATCTCAGGGAATAGACTGGCAGTTTTATTCAAGGAGAAAGCTGTGAAAAACAGGTTTAAGCTCAAACAAACTTAAAATGGTTTTTAGAGGTAATCCACTTAAAAACAATACACTGCGTAAATTAGATCACGAAAGTCAACCTCGAAATGATTTGATATCTGAGTATAAATACAACACTTTATTCGGCACTTCACCATTTCTACCATAGATCACCTGGTGTCCCAAATTATTTCTTACGTTATGTTCGATACTTACTTACTCTAGCGTTCAAATAATAACAAAGATTCCTGAAAATTTACTTTTACTGTATGGGGTTCAAATTCAAGTAGCTCATAGTATCGTTATCGCGAAATATTTGCAACAAATTCTTGATAACTACATTCCTATTTCCAAGCTATTTTCTGTACTGACACTATGAAGGTTAAGTACTGCCAGATACATTTTGATATTTCACAAGTGTATCTATATACACTATTTAAAACGATAGAAACAAAGAGATTACTAAAAGTAATTGTTTAATACCAAGAAAAAAGTCAAAGACTGACCACTGTCTAGCCAAATATATCATACAGCTGTCATCAGCCATTCGTTGATGACACCGTTATTCATTAACGGCAATGTTTTGAAGGAATTTACTTACTAATAAAAACGGAAACAAACAAATAAGCACACACCCTCAGGCGCGCGCGCACTTACTCACACACACACACACACGTACCTATAGGCATATGTGTGTGTGTGTGTGTGTGTGTGTGTATGTGTGTTATAGGCAGTGATGAAGTAAAGAATTTTAGACTGTGGATCAAAGAATAATTTCTGTATCTACTGAGTTCTTTTCCATTTCGTTTGTACAACCAAACACGCGTGCATACACCTATATATATATAGCTGCAGGCATGACTGTACAGTTAAGAGGGTCACTTCACAATGATATGGTTTCAGGTTGAATTCCACTGTGCTCCAGCTTTGGTAAGTGTCTCCCACCCTAAAGACAGGCTGAGCAATGCCTTATGACTGCCTTTAGAGAATGAAAACTGTGAAACACCACTGTATACATACATACATACATACATACATACATACATACATACAGTTAAGTATTGAATTAAAGTCTAAATATTACATTTCTTAATTAATCTACAGGTTTATATTTTGATATTTTACGCACCAAAGCCAACAAAATTTGGTTTTTTCAATTTTCACAATTTATACAAATTTCCATTTGTTGCAGTTTCATTTTTCGGATAGTAAAATGTTTTGAGGAAATAAACCATGTAGGAATTCAGAAAAATCTAAAACGAAAATATTTCATAAAAGATATGCAGCAATTATGAATTTACAGCCCCACCAGCATTCTCATATTAACTCAGTGTTATAAAAATATTCAGATCACTAACCCTCTTTTATTGCTGTTTTAATGGTGAAAAAGACAAAACATTTGTGAATTCAATTTATAACCCACGTTTATTTTTTTCGTTTAGCTAATTCAACTAATTAATAGATACAGAAAGGGATGTTATACTTTCCTAGGTTTCGTCTGTAATATTAATGGCATTGTGTTTCCTGCAAAGTTTGCTTATCACTTTTCGCATTTTTTTGGTTTGTTCTTTTTTTCTTTTTGGCCAAACATTAAGCACATTTTATTGTTCAAATTCTGGAAAGGATATTAAGGAAAGGCAACTGACAGAAGCTACCAAGGCTAATTGATAATTTTCAACAGCTATAATAATGAAGAGCTAATATAATAATAGTATTTGTAATACACACCTTTTCAACTATTCAAAGTATTTCGGTTTCTAGGATTTTCCACAAATTTAATAGTAATAATAATAATAATAATAATAATAATAATAATAATAATAATAATAATAATAGTAATAATGATGATGATGATGATGATGATAAATAACCTTATGCAGTATCAATGCTCTGATGCAGTACTAGGCAGTTGCTCTCCTGGCTTTCGATCTTAACTCATTGGAAGTGTTATCATGTACATTGTTTTGTCCTGGTATAAAAGATGGGCTACAGCAAATATTCTCCTCAATACCACAGATTTACTTGTCCGTTGCTTCACTTTAACCAGTTGAGCATGTCACTTAGTGGCTGACGATATGTGCATCTCTGATCACGAGCAGAAGTAGTGGGGAAGCGTCATAGCCATGTGTTGAAAGGAATTCTTTGAGGCTGGAATAATTCACATCTGGAAACATTGATGTTTCGTTCATCATCTCTAAACAAACCTTATTCAAAGAATTTTTGAGCGGGATGGGCTGCTTGACCTGAAGAAAATTCTAACTGGCCCCCATCTGCGAGGTCATACGTTGTTTATCCTGATATGAAATCACTATATTATGCACATATGGTTGTGATGCATGTGCCTGGTGCATCCTTATCAGACGGGTAGTCATGGTGGGCATTTTGGGCTTCGTATATTTGTACCCCAGTGTTACTTTGATGGCATGCGCTATTATTAATAATAATAATATTAATAATAATAATAATATTAATAATAATAATAATAATAATAATAATAATAATAATAATAATAATAATAATAATAATAATAACTGGTAATTGCGCAACCTGATAATCGCTACCTCATATGAGTGACAATGATAAAACAAAATATTGTGAATAACGGTGGTGATGAAACTGAAGCCAATGATAGTGACAGTGGTACACCCAGTAGACTCAGAGATTGTGATCTGGCTCCAGCCTGTCGATGTAGATGGAGCAAGCAAATTAACCGCTCGAATACTCCGGAAGGTGCTTGAAAAATAAGAGGTGTTAGTTCACTGGTAGTGAACAGCTAACACTGTAATACATTTCCAGCGTTAGAAGCTGTGCAAAGGCAATAATAATAATAATAATAATAATAATAATAATAATAATAATAATAATAATAATAATAATAATAATAATAACAATAACAATAATAATAATAATGATAATAGGCAAGAAAATCCCCTCCATGGCAATTACTGGGTTAAACTAAACGCAAAAGAAATAGACAAAGCAAAATCCTAACAATGGCTGAGAAGCAAAGGACTCAAAGCAGAGACTGAAGGATTTTTAATTGCAGCACAAGATCGTTTCTGATCAAAATATTCCCCAAAAGAAAACGGAAGAACTGCCGAACGATTTTGAAATTGTAGTAAAATATGGAGAAGGAAGTAAATAAAATATGAATAAAATGACAAAACACACACAATGCATACTTCAGGGAATCACCACTAAACAACATAGCACAACACATACGCTACACTATCAACAGCTAAAACAATACAAAATATACATTTTCATAATCGATACCCGACACTCTTAATACCGACCGCTCAAAGGAATTAGACACCTTGTTAATACCAGGAAATTTCCAGTCGTTAGCAGTTCTTATTGTATTGGTGAGTTTTTTGCCGGCTGTGGTGGACGATGGTGAACAATGGTAAGTTACGCTTGCGATTTTATTCCTATTCTCATTATCCCGTCTGACCCATTGTTATTTTTAATGTATTAAATATTTTTGTTCCATATTCCCTCCTAATGTGCTTGAACTTCCGTTAATGTTGCTACACCTTGCAGTGTTGTGTTTTTGCTATTGTCTCTGTAAAATCTTTTGGTATTTGAGTCAAATACCCAGCCTCCCAGAAGAAGTGCTCGCGTTTTCGAAGTGCCTTACCTTGCATTGTTTTGTCAATACGATTTATTTACACCTTTCTTTTGATTGCATTGTCTTTTTCATGTCGGATCATTCGTTTCTATTTCGTCAAATAATGTTTGTTTCTTTTTTTCCTCTTCAATATTATATAGTATATTCTCTTTCTATTTTTTAGTTTTGGTTGAAGAGGGCATGGCCGTTAGGATCGAATTTGATTTCATTTAGTACTACTGCTGTTACTAAATAGATAAACTCATCTAGTTTATAGATCTTCATGAGTAGAACTACTTGCAGGACACTTCGGCGTTTATTTATTCTTTCATGGATGTTCTTGCTTGTATCTGGTTTATGCATGTGTTTACGTTGATCCATGTTCATTTCATTATATTATTTTCTTCATTTATTTCTTTTTATTATTTCTGTTATGTCATCCTAAAAGTTGACTCCGAACTCATGTGATGCTCGTTGGTATTCTGTTTGGTGTTAAATGTGCTGTCGTAGAATTATCCTTGCGGCGGCTGTGTATTTACTTGAACGCTTTTATATTACTTCTATTATAGTCATTTTCGTTTTGAATTTTGTATATTTTTCTTTGTTTTTATTTCTTGCAACGTCTTATTTGTTTCTTGAGTGGTGTGTTCTGCAGTATTTTAATTTTACCTTCTGGCTCATTTAGTTTTATTTGTGCTTATCTCTAATGTGTTTCTTTCCTCGTTTTGAGTGTGGGCACTCTGATATATTATTTCATTGGTTTGTGTTAGATCGTTTTTTTAAATGTGAAAGTTGCATTATTTTCATCATGTAATTTTTCTAGGACTTGTTCTTCAATTTTTGCGATTTGCATCATTTCTCTTTTTTCTTTTTGTTAATACAAGTCTGTCACAGTTATGAACTCAAACATCTGCTTCATCTGTGATCTATGAAATATAGCAGCAGCAACTTTTATGTAAGACAACACTAGAAGACATTACTCGTATGTTGGTATAGGCTTCATTATTGTGATCTAGAATCGTGAAAAAGTATTTTTGTCATACCAAATTTTATTTGAAGCGGAGATAGAAGGATTCTCTCCATGGATACAAGAGCATTGTGCCTTACATGCTAGGTGCCTACTGACAAGGCTGATCTTTTCTTGCAATTCTAGTTTAACATGAACATGCTGTTTCCTCTGCTTCCCGTTCTTCACCACGATCTGACATTTTAATATGAATTTCATCTGATTATTCAATGATTGAGTAATCATGTGGCACGGGTGCAATTAAAGATAGGATGTTGGATATACTAATTGTTTCCTATTTTGTGATCTTTTGTGAGATGTCTACCATTACAGAAAAGCAATCGTTTATATGGTCTCTTGGTTCTCTCTAGATTCTAGAAATGGTAAAAGGCATGTATTTTCCGCTGATACACATCCATCCCTCTAGTGTAGATTTTCAAGTACCACAGATTACAAGATGGGCTCTTGGAATGTTCTGCTCTTCAGTGAGAGTGCAGAATTACTTTTCATATATCAATCTGATGTATTTTTGAGCAAGTTAAAGTCCACACACTCAATAAAAGCAGTTAATCGATTTGTTCTTGCATTGTCTAGAAGTCATCATTACACTCTCAATAACAATCAAACACTAAAATTAATACAATTTAGTCAATATTTACAAATGTGACACATAAGCAGAATATTAAAAAAAAACATCATTATATTCTTAAAATTTTTTTTTTTTTGTACAACTCTTTAGATTTTGAAATATAACTTATAAAATACTACTAATATATACTACTTGCAGTAGAATGTTCCAGAACAATTGTAATGCCCAGTAAAATATCTTATGAATATAAAAACATAATATTTTCTTGGGCTTGCAAGGACAGTCTGTTTAATGTTTTATTAATAGTATCCTATTATTATGCGATACATTTCTATGAATCAACATAAATTCTATAGCTTTTCTTTCTGAAAAGATTTACATAGAGGCAGAAGTCTGATATGAATATAGTTTCAATACAGACAACGTTACGAATGATAGAAAATAATTCTTGATATAACTGACAAAATATTGAAAAGAATTTCACCATGATGTTCAGTATGTTAGAAATAGATAAAAAAGAAGAAAAAAAACATTAAAAAAGTCAAGTTAAACAACTTTCTTTTGTATAGTATTATTTGTTCATAAACATTTTGACTTTACGAACAATTATTGACTTTACGAACTATTCAATTAACTTTGCAAATGCAAAAATATTTATACATCTTCATTCAAGCACATTCGTGATGAAATCCGTTTTGTTTCATCACGTTTGCTTTTTCATCTACAAGATATCCCATACATACTACATTTACAGAAAAAATATCTGATCTTGTGAGCATTGCATGTAATTTATTAATGTACTAAACTACAATTAATCATTGTTAAAATAACACTATAATGTATTGTTAGAAAAAACTTACCACTACAGCACTGTTTCACTGTCAAGACTAGTAACATGGAGTTCAGAAAGAGTGAAGCCAGCAAAAGTCTGCCATTATGCGGGGATCAGCTCACCCTTGGAACCTTGTTTCAATGGAAAGAAATGCAAGCGACTTTTTTAAAAAGTGAATCTTCAAGGACATTTTGACACCCTGCACATCAAATTAATCCAGAAGGCCAGCTACGATTGCCTTGTAGAATGTTTACAACTCTCTTTAACACAACTTCATAAGCTACTCGTTCAATGAATCTCTGAATATCTGATTCTTCATCAATTTGCGAGTGTCTGGTCCAACGAACATGCCTTCATTTATCTTTGCTTTACTTAATCGAGGAAAGATACCTTTCAATAACTTGATTGATTTCCCCTCATAGTCCAATGGCTTCACAAAAATTTTGAAGATTCCAAGTTTAATATGTAGTGGTGGTAACATAATTACCTCATGTGAAACTATTTGTTCGTATTGAACGCTTTTATTTCTTCTTCTCCATTCATGACATGCTGGCCAATCCTGTTGACCGTAGTTTTCATTTCAAGCCCGGCTGTCCTACAGGCACAAGAAGTTCAAAAGGCATTCCAGTTAAAAAATATACAATCTTCAAGTATCCTCTAACTTACTTGAAACCAACATTTCTGATCAAGAAAAGTAACATCTTCATAGTGTCGTGTGATTCTTTTGCCTTCCTCGAATAACCCACTGGAATCCCCGGGTACACATTCACAACATGCAAAAGGACTGCCTTTCAACTGGAAAAACTGTCGTCACGGAATAATCACCAATCTATCTTGACATCAGGGAAATTCCCTGTGCTATCATCAAACCAGTAATGCCCTTTCAATAAACTATACCCACTTCATCATGTATGTCGAAAGATTCAACAAATTTCTTCTCTCGGTGCCTGCACGTTGTTGTTTTGTTTCCTTGGGCTAAGACTCCAAAGTTTCTGAGTATTGTTCCAGCCAGGTAAGCATAATTCTTGGTAAGTCACAACTTTTGAACAAAGCGATCCAATTGTTCTTGACTTATTTTAGGGCATGAATGAGGAATTTCAAAATCCTTGTCATCCATTTGGTCCTCAAATTCAGTTTCGTCATCGGAATCATCATTTGACTTACTAATGGTTTTATTGCTTGTCACAAGAGGAATTTCATCTTCATACATCTTATGGCAGATGAAAAATTAGGATACTAGATATACTCATCAGTTTTCTTATTAAACCCCTCAACATTAGACATCCCATCCTAAAAAAAAAAGATCAAAGGCATTCTTGAAAGACAAATAGGAACGCTTGGCGTACTGCATGCTACATTTCTGTAATTTTGGTATATAGAGGGTATCTTGTTGGTCAAAGTTTAGATGTGATGGAGCAAAACAGACTTCATATTCAGAAAGATTCCCCTAATATTAGCTAAGGTCACCCTAATTATCCCTTACTATATTATTATTGAATTACTACATAAACTAAGTTATGTAGGAAATGAAAGGTAAATTAACAAATAATTCATTCCTGTTTTTATTTCTCCCTGATCACCTATGATCGATACTGGCTACAGTCGAGTAGAATGTCTTAAAAAGTTTGATGTAAAGATGATTAAAACAGCGCTATATCATTGAGGGATTTATGAAACAAAAATTAAGAAAGGCAACACATTTAACTTTCTACATATACCGAAAAAGAAAGGCAATACATTTAACTTTCTACATATATAAAAAGTTTTTATAGCAAAAACAAAATTAATTCATGATTTTCATAACAGCAGTAGCGACTTAAGTGGCATAAAACTGCCATAACCATCTACGATACTTGGATCGCATGTACCGAATTTGCAGTTCTGTATTTTAAGAGAGATAAATAGAATACTGAAATGTTTATGCCCTCCCCAATAATAATGAAGTTAGAGAAAGAAAATAGTCTGAACCAAAAATTAAAAGTATGTCATTTACAGCTTGACTTATAATGTTCTCCATATGCACTAAATTTTGAACTTTGAAACTGAAATAACATTAAAAAAAATATAGAGAAATTTTATTTGCGATACTTGAAATAGACATGCAGAGTAAAATCTGCTTCTTCAGAATTATGGATAATATTTCCTTAATAATTTCTCCAGAGTGTATAATTTATTTTTCCGAAGTCGACCCAGGAAAACTTGGACAAGATATTATTTAGAATCAGATCATTGTATATTTACTCATCATGTGTGTAATGTATACAAAATGATAAAATTGGGTTTTAATGTTTATGGCGCTTATGAGAGACATTTAATTAAATTTCCTTTCGTAATTCAATGCATCAATATAATTCTGTTAATAATTTCATTTACAAAGAACAAACTACAGCTTCTGGCCGACCAAAGCCTTGTGAATGGATTTGGTAGACGGAAACTGAAAGAAGCCAGTAGTAAATATATATATATATATATATATATATGTGTGTGTGTGTGTGTGTGTGTGTGTGTGTGTGTGTGTGTGTGTGTGTGTGTGTGTGTGTGTGTGTGTTTCCACCACCACCTAACAACCGGTGCTGGTATGTTTATATCCCCGTAACTTAGCGGTTCGGCAAAAAGAGACCGATAGAATAAGTACTAGGCTTAAAAACTAAGTTCTGGGATTGATTTGTTCGACCGAAATCCTACAAGGCGATGCACCAGCATGGCCACAGTCTAATGACTGAAACAAATAAAAGATAGAAGATAAAAGATAAACGACTAACCAAAATATGGAGCTGAAAAAGAATATTACCAGCCGTTAAACAGACAATCGTAGGGTAGAAGGCGACATTGAAATAGATCCATTGTGCAAGTTTATTCGGTGGTCTTCGTGACCGAGGGATATACATCCCGATCAGGGGAATAAGATCATCTGAAGGTTCCCCGGTTCAATACTCACTAATGGTAGTATTTCAAAAACAACAGAACACCTAGAAATCATGTCCTAAGTAGCTTCAGCACCTTTAAAATGTCAGGAAATAACAGATTGAAACACTTGCTTGATGGGAGTTCTTCCTCTGAAGATTTCTCCTGCTATCAGCTGGTCCCGCAGCGAGTTTCCACTTACTACTGCTATAATAGCCAAGCATAATGCAGACTTTCCATTTAGCAACAATATTCTTCTAGTATAGCAAGTTTTAATTAATTTTATTTGGCTTAATTACACCGTGACATATTAATAGAGAAAACACTTACCAGTTGAGATAAGCTAATGAGTGTTTTATCTATAATTATTAAATAATTAGTCACAGTATAATTAAGCTAAATAAAAACTCAATAACAGGTTTCTTATGTAAATAAGAGAGGAGAGAAATTAAAATTCTCTAGAGTTTTAAAGTTTTCAACAATCTAGGTTATAAGAAATGATTATCAACCCATTATAGTATAATGGCGTTAAATTCAAAGCGAACACGGAGAAGGATGCATGGTTGTGTGTACATTCCTTGAGACGTGTAAGTGGCTGAGCACTCCACAGACATGTATACCCTTAATGTAGTTCTCAGGGAGATTCAGCGTGACACAGAGTGTGACAAGGCTGGTCTTTGAAGTACAGTTACTACTCATTTTTGCCAGCTGAGTGGACTGGAGCAACGGGAAATAAAGTGTCTTGCTCAAGGATACAACGTGTCGCCGGGAATTGAACTCACGACCTTATGATCGTGAGCCGAATATCCTAACCACTAAGCCATACACCCTCATATGAAGTGAGATTTGCATATGGTATTGTGCAGCAGTCTGAGAATGTGGCGTGTGCAACAATGAATATGTTGTTCAGTATATTTCTCTTTGCATGTAGGTTTCCGGGGAGACGGGGCGGAAGCAGGTAAAATGGACTCAGCTGGAATGCAACAGTTATCGTCTCTCTACTCTTATTACAGGTACTATTGCTACTGCTATCTTTTTGTGTATTTTTATACTGATCTGAAACGGACAGGGGAGATAATGTTTTTAGGGTGGTATTGCAATAGTACCCGGTCGTATTTGAGATATTTCTGTTTATTTGGAACTGAGTGAGAAGATAGAGCGTGAAATACTTGCAGCAATGTTTTTGAAGACAGTGAAAATATATCCTTAATTGGCGTTGCGAGTTGTGATAATGATGAGCATATTGCAAGAAGCTATTTTTCATATCGTTTGTTATGTAGTTGTAATAGCTGCCTACATATAACAAAAAGTGGAGTTGTAGCTTGGTGACATGTAGTTGTGTTTGTGTAAGTTGATTTGGATGTGGAATGAGTTTAGTTGTAAATGCTATTATTTCACCTCTCGTATTATCTGTATTGCTATAGTACCAGAATGTGTTGCTGCATTGATGTCGCTTTCCTCACCTTGTGACAGCTTTTAGGAATATTGTAATTCAGCTCAAATATATAGTTGTGGAGATGAATAATGTTTAAGGTAGTATGTGTATGTTTTCGTTTAGTGTTCGAATGGTATGAATGCATGACTTTAAATATGGTACAAGACTTAAATATATTACAAAACAGCCCTTCCAAGATTTTATAGACTTTTACAGTTCCGGGCAGGACAAGCTACCGCTGAAATGGCAAAACTGTATTGACAATATGGGTGCATACCTTGATCAATATTGCTATATAATTTCAAGTGCTGTTGAAGTATCTCAGTGCTTTATGTATTTGCGCAAAGTCAAATAAACATTATTCAAGCAAAATGCTCAGGCAATCCCAAGTATTATGAAATTTTCACGATCACTTTGCTTAATCTTCTAGAAATGCTAAAACTGCCGCCAAATTACCCTTCAATTGATTAGTAAACATTAAAATGCATGCAAAAATAACAGAAGTAGTTGTTAGAATAACGAAGACAACCACTGGCTTGCGTTAAATAAGGACGTATTTTGCGAGCTTAGGTATATTTACAGCAAATATAATATCATCAACTTCTTACATGAGCCGAAGAGCAGTTATATTGATTCAAATATCGTAAAAAATCCAATGTCATTGAACATGGAAAATTCGAAGTGAATTCTTTATCACTTAAGACATGCCGTGGTTTTCATCAGATTTTGACGTATTCTTTCATTCTTTTATTTGTTTCAGTCATTTGACTGCGGCCATGCTGGAGCACCACCTTTAGTCGAGCAAATCGACCCCAGGACTTAGTCTTTGTAAGCCTAGTACTTATTCTATCGGTTCTTTTTTGCCGAACCGCTAAGTTACGAGGAAGTAAACACACCAGCATCGGTTGTCAAGCGATGTTGGTGGGGGGGGGGACAAGCACAGACACGCAAGCATATACATACATACATATATA
>NC_068981.1:107728866-107733221 GCF_001194135.2 Octopus bimaculoides
AAAAAAAAAAAAAAGCAAAACAAAGGACTTTCCTGTTAGTCAGAATCTTTGAGTATGTTTTTATCAATTAATTTCCGTAAGCGGAAGACTACAAAATTCAAGAGACTACCGAACAATTTCAACAAGAAGTTACAAAACAATAGGTATAATAATCTAGAAACAAACTGCTCTACATGCTTTACTGTGTTATTAGAATAACGGTAATCTTCAAGTTTCGGAGGATAAAAAAAATAAATAAAAATATTCAAGGGAAGTAACTGAACGTCTTACCAGTATTCTCCGTACATCTCTGTTTATAAATAAATTACACACGTGATTTGATTGACGTTAGGGTTAGAGTTAGGGTTAGGGTTAGGATTAGGGTTAGGGTGTGATTTATTTATAAACAGCTAGAAGAAAACGGATAATACTGGTAAGTCGTTCAGTTATTTCCCTTGAATATTTTTATTTATTTTTTTTATCCCCCTAAACTTGAAGATTACCTAGAATAACTTTAATTTTGTACGGGATTTAGATTTTTCTTATACAATATTTTTCTAAAAATTTGTAATACACCTTTTTATAATTTATTATAATTTTTTATTCTAAATCTATCAATTAAAAATTATATCATAAATGAAGTAAGATTGATATATAGAAAATTAACAAAATATGAAGATTTCAAATTGTGCAGAAAACTGGGGTACTGGTGACAAAAACGAATACCCAGTTTCATTTGGCACACCAGTTAATAAACTACGTTTAGTTGAAATGGATACATTTTAACCAGGCGTAAATGTAATTTATACAAAATCAGGTGTGTATGCAATATGGTTACTAAATTCTAATGAACTTCTAAAAATAGGTACTTAGCTCCTAATATGTCGAATGAAGCGTTTGGAAGATAAAATCACATCTTGCATAAGACGTTAGTCTATATCACAAATAACATTGTAAAATTATTTGAAAACTATTCTCAATATCTATATGATTTGAGGTGATATACGTAGAATAAAGTTTTCTGACGAACATATAAATGTATATATAATGCAATGAAACACTTGTAGCAGATTTGATGTAACGATTCATTCGCAAGCTGTCTAACACCTTATCTATTTATGCCTTTTGGTCTATAAAAGGTTATAGTTGATTTAATCAACGTCACTTGAGCTGTATTTGGACCTAGAGTTTCGAGTAAAAGAAAGGTTAAACAATCTTGATTTTTTGATCCGACAGGAGAACGTTAGTGTTAATATGCTGCTTTACGATTACTTATTATTTTAGAAGAGTGGTGGATAGTAGAAGAGGTAGACTCTGGACAAAATAATTTGCAAAATTTAAAAATGTAGTTTCGTCTCATTAACTTCCGAAACTTAAAAGCATTAGACTTTTGCCTTTCATCTTTGAGGTCGAAAAAACATAGCTGCTAATAATATATTCTAGATTTAACTGAATCCTCGATATGAATATCGAGTTTTCTAACAGGCAAACTGAATTTGGGCAGATATGGAAGTTGGGACTAGACTGTTTCAGAAAAGAGAAGATACAACTTGTGACTAATAAGTGGAAAACAGCATATTGATGCTACCTTTCTACGAATGCTTCCGATACAAAGTGAAAGGTAAGATCTTGATGTTCTCGGTTTGAATACTTACAACAGAATGGACTCAGCGAAAGGCACCCGGTGCTGATATTCTACACTGTTCTACCCAATTTCACGGACAATATTTGTGTTATGTCTAAGCTAAGTTAGAAGAGTAAGTTACTGTGCAGTAGATTCGAACCCGTATTCATACAATTGCAAAGCAAAATTAAAGCCAAATAGTCGTGTCAACCAGACTAACCTTTACATAGCCCAGAGAGAGAGAGAGAGAGAGAGAGAGAGAGAGAGAGAGAGAGAGAGAGAGAGAGAAGTTCCCAAATTCTTTTATATACAGGGTGCGTAAGGTATTTGAGGACATACCTTTTTTGGATCATTGCTGCATTTTTTGCTAACTCTGTATAATCTTTGTTTCAGAAAATAATAATTGCAGACCCTCAGCTTACTCAAGAAGTGAAAAGGAATGCTGTTATTGTGGTTATAAAGGCTGAGCATAGCGATTTAGAAATATCTCGATTTTTAAAAGTTACCAGATCTTTCGTCTGCAAAGTTTGTAAGGAGTTAGAGACTGAAGATGGAAACGTATCACCAGTATCAAAGCATAAAAAAGCATACAATTCTATATTTAAGAGATGAGGAATTATGTACATTCTTGTTTGTTATTAACACAACGTTTCGGCTAATATACCCTCCAGCCTTCATCAGGGCATATGGCGTAGTGGTTAAGAGCGCGGGCTACTAACCCCAAGATTCCGAGTTCGATTCCAAGCAGTGACCTGAATAATAATAATAACAAAAATAACAACATCGAAAAAAGAAGGTTTATTTTTATCCTCATAGCATTTTTTGATAAACAAAGTTATTATCTGTTATTATATATCTGCTTTTTTATAAACATAAATCTGTCCTGAAATATCTTACGCACCCTGTATAATTTTACGCACCCTATATAATCGGTGATCATTTAAGACAGTTATGATATCGGTTTTTAACAGAGACAGAAGGTCACCATATTTCAGTACTTGAATCGTACTTTAATTTTATGGACACCGAAACAATAAGAAGCTAGGTCGACTTCCGCTGGATTTGAACTCAGAACAGAAATTGTCTTAACTAAATACCGTAAAACATTTTTTTTGTTTGTTCGGCGCTTTGACGATTCTTCCAATCAAACACCGTGAGCGATGACATTCGTATCGGTACTAGTTACCCAAAAGAACCACCTGAACGGCACAACATAATGTAACGTGCACATAGTTATGTCTCCAATAACTGGTGATATCATTACACTTTTAACACATTTTGCATTAACGCTGACAATTTCGCGACAACGTACGTGATCGGTGCCATGTCCGCAAGTTCCCTTTTAATGTCAATTGGTAAATATATATTTAAATCATATATAGTACATTTCCTCTTCCTCATAAAGGAAGTACATCAGGTCACTCCCTTTAAAGTAGGAATTATTTGTTTAGAGGAATGGCTAATGACAGTTGTATACGTTAACATGACTGAGAGAAAGATTTAATTATATAAATAATACCTACATGGCTCAGTGGATAGAGCGTCGAGCTTACGGTCGTGAGTTTGTGAGTTCGAATCCCGGACCGAGCTGCGTGTTGTGTTCTTTATTTCACGTTGCTCCAGTTCACTTAGCTGTAGAAATGAGTTGCAACGTCACAGGTGCCAGGCTGTATCGGCTTTTGCCTTTCCCTGGTGGCGTGGAGAGGGGAGGTCGGTATGCATGGGCGACTGCTGGTCTTCCATAAACAACCTTGCCCGGACTTGTGCCTGGGAGGGTAACTTTCTAGGTGCAATCACATGGTCAGTCATGACCGAAGGGGGTCCCAGCATCTCAGCAACATGTAACTAATTTCTTGTTTAAGCAACTATAGAAATACATGTGTAACTATACATACATTGACATAATATGTATGTACACACACACACGTACACACACACGCACGCATCTGAAACAGTATTAGATTAAAATAACTATGCGTATATGTATAACATACTGTATATATATATATATAGAAACGGAGTGTAGTGTTAGCTTAATATTTTATCTCAGAGGAAATGCTTTTAGGAAATGAAATATTTTTATGATGAAAAACAGAACTCACTCAGAATGTCGTCGGTAAATCGTCAGACATTAATATTTCGACCTGATTTGGTCATCTCAGTGCGAGCATCATTGGAACATTCTGAGCAAACTTGAAATCTCTGAGTGAGTCCTGCGTTATTGTCATACACAACGCTTCATAAAAGACGTTTCTCTGAGACAATGTATTACAATTCTATATCTGTACATAAATTATACTTATTGTTGCATTGTTATATACTCCTATATAAATATAATATAAATGATCTGATGCCTTTCAACTACCTGTTTATAATTTATTGTTACATATCAATTAATTAATATAGCTGTGTCTCGATTCCGAGAAAGACGGTTCTGCAATTTCTTGCTGAACATCCTGCACAGATGATTTGCTTGTAGTGATCAAATGTTTGTGCTCTACATTAACTTACTCCCTCCATCAAATCGACATTGTAGAGGCAGATGCACGGTGTGCCATGCGTCAGATATACATGCATGTGTGTATGTATGTATGTATGTATGTATGTATGTATGTGTATGCGTGAGTATGTATAAACATACACACACATACATAGGTATGTATATATGTATATATAAATATATGTATGCATATATATATATATATATAAATATATATGCATATATATATATACATATATATACATATATATA
>NC_068981.1:107733530-107734961 GCF_001194135.2 Octopus bimaculoides
CAACTCTAAGTATGGAAAACAATTAAATTTTGGAAAAATTAGAAGAAAAGTTTTTTAAAAGAATATTTGCATAGTGTTCAAATACATGTGGCATTTTCCTTGTTTCAGCCTGTTTCTGTCTCTCTTGTAGGTTCGAGGTGATTGTGAATTCTTAGTAGGGAAGAAGAAGAAGAAGAAGAAGAAGAAGAAGAAGAATGCGGGAGTGCCATGATAGTAGTATGTTAAATGGTCAAGTGCCCTGAAAGTGACCCGTTGTGGATGGTAGTAGTGATTGAATTACCGAAACATCTCTTTTGAATGTTTTGTTTATAACATTTGCGTAAGTGTTATTCTAAATAGCAATAGTGGTAATGTTAGGAAGATATTTAGCGGTAAGTATTATTCTACAAGATAAATATGGAATAGAGTTAATCATAAAATCTACATTAAACAAACACATATGGAAATATCTATTTAACCCTCAGACAAGCCCTACCCCTACAAGCAAAACTCACGACTTGCTTCCTTAGTCAGCTCCAAACAAAAGTGACAAAAGTTATCACATGTCACTATTTCGAAATGCAACGTGGCTTTTGATAAATTTTAAACTGCTTCCATTGAATTGAGATACGAATTCGAACGAATATAGATGTAAATTGTTTCGACTTCCTAATCTTTTTATTAAGGTAAAAAATAAAAAAAGAAATTGTAAAAATGCAACTGCGAAAAGGAGGGAAAAAACTGACACAAAAGTGGTACTTGAGTTTAACGAAAGTGGTACTTGAATTTAACAAAAATCTGTTGAATGCAAATTCATTCCGACCGATGTGGCATAATACCACAAAACACTCAATGTTTAACAAGAAAGCAGGATATTTACGAGATTAGTTCTCAAATTATTGTTGCTCAAAGCTTCCATTTTTTTAATGGAGTTTTTAAACAAACACATGCTAATCTTGAACAGAAGTTATTATCCATATTTTTTTGTACGATCTCATCCAACGCTATATTAGATGTTTTTACGGTTCACCCTATTTTACGTTTTATGGAAATTACTAAAGAAAACAAGGAATTATACAATGAAAATATAATGGGCCTAGTACTTCGTCAGTCATATTTTCTGCTCACGGATAACATAACGTTCCACTCATTTTAATCACAATCAGAATTTTACGAAAATGTATTTAAAATATAAGTATTGTATTTGGTTTGAATATTATATTTCAAGAGACCTCTAGCATCCAGTACTTCGCTAAACGTTCTGTTAAATTTTGCCGGTTCTTCATGAGCTCACAACACCTCCAAGAGGGTGCTACCGTTCAGCTGGCTTACATTATGAGGAATGATGTTAAGCAACGCAGAAAAATTCATATGAATAAACATAAATATAAATTATAAATACACTATAAATACAAAACAATACCTTACAATACATACATACATATGTATATA
>NC_068981.1:107735790-107741421 GCF_001194135.2 Octopus bimaculoides
TATGGAGGCCCAATGGCCCAGTGGTTAGGGCAGTGGACTTGCGGACATATGATCGCGGTTTCGATTCCCAGACCGGGCGTTGTGAGTGTTTATCGAGCGAAAACGCCTAAAGCTCCACGAGGCTCCGACAGGGGATGGTGGCGAACCCTGCTGTACTCTTTCTCACACTCTTACTTCCTGTTTCTGTTGTGCCTGTAACTCAAATGGTCAGCCTTGTCTCACACTGTGTCACGTTGAATATCCCCGAGAACTACGTTAAGGGTACACGTGTCTGTGGAGTGCTCAGCCACTTGCTCGTTAATTTCAAGAGCAGGCTGTTCCGTTGATTGGATCAACTGGAACCCTCGACGTCGTAAGTGATGAAGTGCCAGCACACACACACACACACACACACATATATATATATATATATATATATATATATATACACACACACACACACACACGAGGGGTGCTAAAAAGTTCCTCGCTTTAGGGGTTTCGAGAAAGTCCTGGTTGGAGGCCCAACTTTCCGAGTTCTTTTACAGGGCTTAGAATAGCTGAAGGATCGCTGCAATAAGTGTGTGAATCTGAGAGAGGAATATGTTAAATAAAATAATTAACTGATCCACCTGTATTTTCTTTTACCCAATGCCAGGAACTTTCCAGCACCCCTTTATATATATAGGCACACAAACATATTCATATATGCTTTATGCTATTGTTGTTCAACTAAGATGTTGGAGAATACTTTGTTTACATTTTAAACAAAACAAACCAAGGAAATACGGGAGTACATGATACAGAAAAAAATATGCGAGAAGCCAATATTTTTGTCGCACTACAATAATGACCTCTATTATATGAGTCATCTACAGAACTCGCAATTCACATTAATCAGCTTTCACTAGATAGTACTTGTTAAACTTTGAGATAGTTTTGAATCTAAGCACATCATGTCTTCCTTATGTGTTTTGATTCGACATTATTACGAAATCTCTTTCTTGATTATTATTTGTACAATGTCAACAAACTGTACACTATAAACAGTTCAGTTATCGTGAAGAGGGAAGCTGATGTTTTTGTAGCATTGCTCTTCATCTGAGGGTGGGATACAGAGAGGGTAGTGTTGTTACTTTGGTTTTGCTCATAATTAAAGTGACAGCCTCTTTCTTCTCTACTAATGGCGAAAGGCAAGAACCAGGAACGTTGGCTCTTTACTTCGTAACTGATGGAGGCTGTTCATCAGTCAACACCATGGGTATCACATCAGTTCCGCTACCATATAGACACTGGTGTACATATTATCTGCACGGGGTGTACACACAAGTTCCATTAGTCGCGAGGTCAAAGTCCGCACTCTTGACGTTAAGTCCCTTTGTTAGTTAGCATGGCTTTTATAATATGTCAGCCTGGGTCATATTCTATCCTTTCTTCAACAGTGATTCTCTAAGTAGATCTTTAGGAAAGGAGCAAACGCTACATAAATATCTTTCAAGAATTTGGTTCAACTGCCGTTCTATCTGACAAGTTGATTTCTTGCTTTGAGCAGTGTGTGTCATATGTATGACCAAGGAGAGCCCAGTATAATGTTTCAACATTACACACAAGTAGAAGCATCACAATCTCTAAACAAAGACTCCCTAATGAATCTCATAAAATTGTCTGACGCAGGCTTCCTCCACTTCTGGGTGACTTTGTGGAACTCACCAACTGCAGTTGCAAAAGTAGTTGCAGATATGAGCCAAATTTGAAAGTACAAACATCTTTACAGGGATCATGCATGCTGCAGTGACACTGAAATGCAATGCATAGAGTTATGCACCCAATTGCTAGAATGTAGAAGATGAAACTGTTGTATCTGATGATAAAGGATCTTGTCTTTATAGTATTTAAATGCAAGGACTAAACTTAACACATCTGAAAACAAAATATATAAAAAAAGGCGCCATTTGTCCATGTCAATCATTTTGAAATATTGCTCCTGGTTATTAGATATGAAATGAACAAAGCTTTTCATACGAAAGGCTTTTCATACTTTCTCTTCAGCAGTAACTAGAATAGTTAAAATTAAAAAGAAAAAAATAATAATCTGGGGCCTTTTTTTCATTTCATGTGTTTTGTAAGACTTGTATAATGTTTATTAGAACTCTGTAAGGCAGTTAGTAAAACCTTATATCACAATTCTAATTTCTTAATGACTGTGAACATCACAAAATTTGTTTGGTAGCACCGTTCTATTACATGAGCTTTCATGAATAACTTAAAATAATGAATAAAAAAAGAAAAGATTAAAAGCACCCCTTTACTATTTATAAAAATAACTACATTTTGAAAAGTACCCCTTTATTGTTTCAAAAACTATGAAATTGGCAAAATGTTATTGCACCAATGAATATTTATTGTATCATCATTTAACATGGGTTTTCATCAACCATACGACAAAAAACAATTCGTAAATATTCTCTGCATGTTGCTTCGGAAGCTTAGTTACCAATCCCTCATACATTAATTATCATAAATTATCCAATTGACCTGAGAAGTTCAACATTATATTTACGTATTGTTGATATACTATATTTTAATAAGCATTTTCGTCAACGACATATTAGAAAATTGTTGAGTACATTTGTTTTGCGGGACGATGAAATTATTGGTGAGGAATGTATACACCCATCCAGTATATAAGAATTTTAGTTTGCCGCACATCGGCTGCGCGAAGATCTGAAATTAAGCATATATGAGTTGCATCCCAGAAGGCATGAGACTTTTTTTTTTAGGAGAGACAGTTATAACTGTCCTAGATTATTGTAATTTCAGTATGTCATTCCTGTACATATAATAAGCTGACCTGCCGACTTTTCGAAAAAACGAAATCTAACGAGATTCTAAAGATTTAATAATAGTTATGTATGTGTTTTTTCGTGTTTTGTTCGAATGGTAACCACTCCTGAAGAAGTGCCAAATGTCTAAATCCAATGGACCATTCACTGGATAAGTTTGGCACGGAAATGTTAACATAGAGTGGTGAATAAATCGATATATCGAATTTGAAGTCTCTGTCTCTTTTGAATATGAAAATTTAAAAGTTTAAAAACCTTATAATATAAATATAAACTGTGAGAACGACCCTTAAGGAATCTAGTTAATGATCTCCTAAGGTAAGTTCTTATGCTATATTGGTAACGGTTGCTACATCCTCTGGGAAAATTATTATATATATATATATATATATATGCATGTATATGTGTATATATATTCGTGTGTGTGCTTGTATGTATCTATATGTGTGTGTCCTCTTGAGTTCACATAAATGTATGTGGGTGCGATCATTGACACCAAGTATACAGCCTCCTACTCCCACAGTCTACCTTATGACTTTAGGAGAATTTTTATTGCTTTATTGCTTCTTTAACAATATATCGCAACATATGTGTGAGTGTTTTTTTGTCATATGTTACAGTGTATGTGTGACATAGATAGAATTTTAACACAGGATTATGTTCATGTTTGATATTTTTATTAAGAATTATTTTTTCATATTTTCTTATTGGACCCAAATAATTGGTTTGGAATAACATTCGTAAATCCCTAATTCTGACGTTTCGAAGTTTTTACAATCTCATTTTAAACAATCTATTGTAATGACATGTTGTTCGCGCGTTGTTAATAATTTTATAACTGTTTAAATCATCAACGCCGGATTCAAAATTATATAACAATAAATATTTGTCGATATCATGGTATCACAATATATATTTACGTGCAAGCACTTAGGTATATAATTTAGGTTTGTATTTTGCGGTTTGTAAATCTTTACTGGTTATTATTTTTATTTTTGTGGAATTCTATGTAAAGTTGTTATTCTGAGATTATTTTCAAGCCCGTTTGCCGTTAACCCAGAACGCATGAACATAACGCCATTACAACAGTGTATGCTGAAAATGAAATTGTGAAAATTGTGAAACGTGAGACTGATGGATTTAAGATCGTTACTGTCCCAAACCTAGCAGAAAGAACTAATACAGAAATAGGAATGTCTTTAATAAAACAAATCAAACATCAATATAGTTGTGCTTCTAATATACATCGTTGCTATTATGCAAAAGTGTGGTAAGTCAAAAAAGTTGCTTTTTTAGAAAACAGTTTCACCATTCCATTTCTTTTTACACTAGCAACAGTTTCGGCTTAGCAATAATTCTTTGGTGGTTGTATAAAATCGTAACTCCATGCATCTATGATATTTTCAGTCAGAAATATTTTCGCAAAACTGTCGTATGTGGGACTTACTACACTTTTGAAAAATGCTAAGCCGTTGTACTATACGGTTTTCATATCTTGGCATCTGAAGCAGCTGGAGATAAGATAGTTTAACCAAATGAATCGGCTATTGCAAGCGATGAAATATTGAAGAAAACGCATTTGGCCAAATTGGGACATACGACAGTTGAACATAATAGTAACGATATATTTCAAAGAAATACGGGTTCGCAATACTCTCTCTCTCTCTCTCTCTCTCTCTCTCTCTCTCTCTCTCTCTCTCTCTCTCCCTCACACACACACACATGCATATATATATACACATACATATATATATGTATATACATTCACGTATACTCTCACACACTCATATATATGCATACACACACGCGTGCGCGCGTACACACACATATGAGTGTTTGTGCATGTTTGTGCATGTGTTAAACAACGTGCCTTGAGATCAGATGTAGAATTAGATGTCCTTTAAATATAGTGTCATAAAAACAGAATCATTTATACTTATTGGTCACTGTCATTACAACATCAGGAGTGTGCGTTGCGTTGTTTGCCACTGATTATTGGAATAATTTTTAGAGAACATTATATTTTATATGAGTATATTTAATTGTAATTGTCACATGCAAAACTGCAATAGTTAAATCTGATGACAATCATCCTCTAAAGTCGAGGGATTGCCGAAAACAACAACGATATGTGTCAATGTGTCTATGTTTATGTATGTGCGTACGTACACGTTTATATAAGCATGCATGAGTGTATATATGTGTTCATGTGCATGTATGTGAGTGTCAATACAAATGTCCATTAAATATAATGTTTATCCATGTACATGCTTACAACACATTCAGTACTTTACATTTTCCTTCAGAAGTATATTTGTGTGTGTGTGTGTGTGTGTGTGTGTGTGTGTGTGTGTGTGTGTGTGTGTGTGTGTGTGTGTGTGTGTGTGTGTGTGTGTTTGTGTGTGTATCGACAAGAGTCAACAAACTCAGAACATCGATGTCTCAGATTCCCGAGAGATGGCGACAGTGAACGAACGGGTTGTTTTCACACCTTTTTACCATAAGAGAGAATTTTTTCTGCATGGTAACTGCAGTGTATTTGCCTTTAGCAGTTGAAATATGTGACAAACATATTTCAACTAACCTAAATTGTGATTATACGTAAACAGAAGATTGGCAAAATTATTTGCCATTATTTATTTCCCATTACTCGAGTTTTATTGCTTAATAGGAATTACAAAGGTGTACATGTACCAAAAATATGTTGTAAGACAGTTATAAGAAATTCACCCGACAGAGAATGAGAACTATATATATATGTATCTGTTCCTACACTTTTCTGACATGGTTTGTTTTCTTCCTCATTCGT
>NC_068981.1:107741539-107743575 GCF_001194135.2 Octopus bimaculoides
TAATCACTCACAATTACAGCGCGCATACACACATGTGCACACACACATCCGGAAACTACATAAACCATACCCACATATATACATACACACACACAACGCATACTCAGTACCAACATACACAAAACACACATGCACACACATACACACCACACGGACACACACAGAACCACTGATAAATACAACACACACATACACACTCACACATACACACACACACATACATATGCACCCTCACACGCACATACGGTTGCTCACTTACACACACACACCACAAGGACAATTCAAACAATACAAACATACTCAGACAGACACACACACACACACACACTCGTACACGAACATAACATCCCCACCAACACAAAACACACAAACATACACACGCACACACACAGAAGCACACATACATATGCACTCTCACACATACACCACAAGGACAATTAAAACAACATACACATACTCAGACAGACACACGCACACATTCTCACGTACACATACATAACATCCCCACCAACACAAAACACACAAACATACATACACACGCATCCACAGACGTACACATACACACACGCGAACAAACACATACACACACAACACTCTAACAAATATTAATCACACACATAGACACACACACAAACGTGCACACATATGCACACACCATCCTACCAAATATAAAACACACACAGACCCATATACACACGCCACAATAAACTCTGAGACCAATCAAAAACGGCCCACACACACAAACACAAGCACATATATATACACACACACACCCATACACAGACGTTCTCAGAGACATTCTGACCTCTAAGACCAGTCCCCCAAACCACTGAGCCATGACAGACTAGCCCAGAAACAAAAAAATCCTTTTAATTCTACATTGCTCTTCCTTCCCCCCACCCCAACCAGCCTCCCACACTGTCCCTTAAAATAGCAAACATTCCCTAGCTACACACAAGAGAGAAAACATGTTAAAAAGATGGGTCAGTTCCTCTCCAATTTTTTGTAAATTCTTAAATATATCTCCTTCTGGGTATATACTGTATATACTACCAAACACTTTTGTTGAATACTCTCTATTAAACTGTTTTTAACATTTTCTTATTATTATCAAAGAATATATATATGTATTTTAATACTTGAACTGTTTTTAGCATTTTCTTATTATTATCAAAAAATATATATATGCATTTTATATAATATTACAAATAATATGTGAGTATATGCATATATACGTACATGTATGTACATACCTACATCTACATGTATATATAGATGCATATCTGGGTACAGGACGTCACAAAAAAAAACGTGAACAAAATGAAAAACAAGAATATAAACAAAGCACGGAAAACAAACTTTTTTTCGGACAACGGTAGGAACACACAGGAAAACAGACAGGCCGCATAGAGAACATTTCCTCCATCAGCTGCCCCTATTCTAAACTAAGCGTTTCGAAGAGTTAGGGCAGGACGCATTGTTAGAATAGCTCTTCCCGCAAAGCAAATTAAAATAAAATTTGTGATGCGGAGGAATTAAGTGACAAACAGAAAACACAGGGAAAACGAAACAGTGAGAATAAACATGGCGGGCTGTTAGGCCAGACGAGTAAAAATATATACTGAACGCTGTGATTTGACGAACTGAGGGGAAGAGAAAAAAGTTCGTGCTAGCTTGACAGTAGCCAAGAGGGGAAAGGAAAGTAATAGCCGCTGGTCACATGTGATCAACGTGGGGTAAGGAGAAAGAGTGGTAGAGAGAGAAAAAAAGGGGAGGAAGTTGAACATAGGTGAGCAACAAGAGACAGGGAGGAAGAGAGAGAGATATAGTAGTGAAGGGGAGAGGCGAAGAACAACAGAAGGAAGAACGAGAGGGGGAGAAAGATACAAAGATAGATAGAGTGCGCGTCAGAAATATAAAGTTAAAACTTACTTGCAAAAAGGACGCGTGCGTTCGATCATATAATAATACAAATAATATGTGAGTATATGCATATATACGTACATGTATGTACATACCTACATCTACATGTATAT
>NC_068981.1:107744448-107745620 GCF_001194135.2 Octopus bimaculoides
TATATATATATATATATATATATATATATATGTACTTATTTTTGCATATTTTCTCATAATGAAAAGAGTTTTCGCCGACAATTATTTAATGACTACTCCTTACTCTGAGATTATATACTTCCTTAAAATATAAACAACAAAGAAATTACATTAAACAATTAATAGCAAATATCCTGCAATCGGTTAATTGGCATATATTAAAAGTAAAAAATAGTTATATAACTATGTAGTATTTCTGGTGCCGTATACCCTCATGAATGTAAAATATGTTTCAACACCCCCGCAGTATATAGCAAGTTGAGCATGTAATAGGTATTATACCTGTTACACACAAACACACACATACACACACACACACACTCACGCTAGCGCGCGATCACGCAGACACATACACATAAGTATTAATACATACACATACATACACACACACACGCTAAGTCTCGTTTTCCTATTCTTTCTTTCTTGTAAGTATACGTATATGGTAAGGCGGTACACCTGTCAAGTGTAAATTAGCTGCATAACGTAGGTTGCGTCAGGGTCACAATGTTCTCTAAAGCTGAGATTCGTATATACTGTTCTCACACGTACACAAAGCACACACGCTCGCATACACACATGTACACACACGTGTTTCTATGTATGTGCGCATATTTCTATGGGTATGTGTGCACGCGCGCGCACACGTATATGTATATATATATATATATATATATATATATATATATATATATAGATAGATAGATAGATAGATAGATAGATAGATAGATAGATAGATAATGTATATGTATATTTATATATGTATCTGTGTGTGTATGTATATGTGTAACCATATATATATATATACATATATATATTATATTGATATATAAATGTATACACACACACACAAACACATATGTGTGTGTGTGTGTGTGTGTGTTGTTGTATTTGGGGATGGTCATATTGCCAGTTTAGCCAATAAAAAATTTTGCAAAACAAATATATATATATATATATATAAGAAAACAAAAAATGGAACACGAACGTAACAGGCGACAACAAAACATCCGGACATTTAGACGATACAAAAATGCACAGGAAAAAACAAGGACGGGTCATTCGGAGCTTCTTATGCTCAGTCGAGTTCCAGATTATCTCACTAGTTTACATATATATATATATATATATATATA
>NC_068981.1:107745898-107749111 GCF_001194135.2 Octopus bimaculoides
ATATATATATATATATATATATACATATTTACACGTGTGTATGTACATACATACATGCATTTATATATATATGTGTGTGTGTGTATGTGTGTGTGTGTGTGTGAACGTGTGTATATATGTGCGTAAATATATATTCACCAAACATGGTTATGTATCCAAAATTTCATTATATTAGTTATTTCCAGTCCCAACCAAAGAAATCCACAAGTGAGCTCTTGTTTTACTTTTGGATATAACAACAATGAATTGAAACTGGCTAACTTCGTGAAATGAAGACAAACCACTTTTGTCTTTGAAAGGATGCCAATCAATTGGGATACACATGATAAAATATTTACGTATAAAGATATCAAGACAACGTTCCACACTTTTGTTTAGTATCAGGTCAACGAAGCGTGATATTCTTTGAACTGTAGAAAATCATTTATTTCCCATTAGAAAATCTCTTTAGTTCTAGAGGTAAATCAGAAGTCCACAGGAGCCTGTGGTGTACTTCTGTACTGAGAAATAGTGATTCATTAATTTTACAAATTCACAGTTATCTAACATAAAATAAATTACTGGTTTGGTCTCTAGCCCAATTAGTTTTTTTATCTTGCTTCCACGTAGCAGCTGAAACTAGACATCTAGATGCTGCCAGTGGTTTCCCACACAATGTAGATCACTGGAAAAGCTGTCTTGCTAGAAATTTCTTCAGAGCTCCTTAGGCGGCAGCGAGTTCGTTTTCGTTGTGGAGATCGTAGACTTCTTCAGTTTTGGACTTAATGTGTACTTTTGGCTCCACTTTGTACACTTCATCAAGTGCGACTTTAACTTAATTTGAGTTTTTTTCAGCATTCCTAATGGAGCACGTAAAATGTTTTTTGGCAACTTTCTTTAAATGTTTTCTGACCTTTGTAACCTTCTCATTGTGTCTTCTTTCTCTTCTTTGATATCAATCCCATTGCTATATCCCTGTTGGTAGTGGCTAGTGTGTCACGTACAGTTCTGCTGCAATTCTTTTTCTCAAGTTCATCCCAGAAAGCAATGAAGCTGTTATGTACTGAAAATGTAAACATCTCGGATAGGTTAGCATCACCTGCTCATTTCCTTTGTCGCTTTGTTTCATAGGAACTCTGACTGGTACTTATCTTGCAGTAACTTACCTTCCTGTATTCAGATTCAGCTCTCAAAAGAGTTCTATGTGAGCAACTTTTTGCTATTAATCGATTTTTTTCTTGCTTCTACATGGACGACGATTTGTCCAAGGCCTAACTGTACGATTCTGAAGCCTTGCATTAGTAGCAATTAGATTGTGGTGTTTCATAAAGTCCATCATGCGTTTGCTATTTCAATTGGCGCTTTTGCAGCAAGTGAAGAGTGAATTTGTTGGTCGTAGCTGAATCGACACTAATTAAGAGAATCTTATATGCTGGGATAGAACCGGCTTTTGGAGATAGTTTCCGACAAAATTCAGTAGAGTGGATGTATTTGTCAATCTGACCTCAAAATGAGTATTTTTAATGGATATCAAAAATATTTTGTGTATTTCGATAATTTTAAAAATCAACACCGTAAATTTTGTTGACAGATAGCAACATTTATGATTAATAATTTATTCCTATTAGCAAATAAACCTATACATATGTATGTAAGTATGTATTCATATGTATGTAACGTACGTGTATATATATGTATGTGTATATATAATGCATACGTACATGCATGCATACATACATACTTACATATATACACAGACACACATATATATATATATTTATGTATGTTTTCTTTCTATTTTTAATTTGGAGTTAATTTTCACCTGCTACCTGCTTGGTAACAATGTTTTGAAGGCTAGCGTCTTGTTTTGTTCATTATCCTTTACATCTTAAGAAAGTATTGCAGATTTTTATAATCCCAGATATGATAATTTGTAGTGTATGAATTAAAGAGTTGTTTTCCCTTTCCAGAGCATCCGAGAATGGGTGACGAAAATATCTTCAAACTGGAAACTTAACCCCAATACTTGCTCAACAGATCAGAATCTGATAAAGGTTCCCAAGAAACAAGTGACGATTTTTAACTGGGCGACCGCTTATGCCAATCCAAATAGTTAGTTTTGAATTCAGAATGAAAAGATCAAGAATAAATTCCTCAAGCCATTCGGTCCAAGCTTCTATGTCTCACTAAATTTATTGTACCTATTTGTCATCAAGTGAATTATATAAACAGAGAGACGATAGCTGTTAGCTATCATTCAGTCATTCATAACTTATTTTCAAAGCTATACACACTAATAATTATCAGTGTGTATAGGTCTCAAAATAACTTATAATGAGCAATATAGCAAAGACTTATCGAATACTCACTGATACCATTATCAAAATTAAAGTTAGTATATAAGTATCTTCGACTAGGAACAAGATCCTATAATATCTGGTAATGGACAAATGAGCTATAGAGAGACTCATAGCTTTTCCAAGACAATTCATTAACAGATTTAATGAAGTGTAATTTGTTTTCAACTAGGAATGGAAATATCACTGTTTTCATACATTGACTCTTAACTCTTGTTCTCTGTCACCAACAATAAGACAATACAGGAAATATTCATTTCCGTTTACCAAAGAACAAAGGCTCCATATAATTTTATATGAGTTAGTCAAGCGATAGTGGGGAATGCCCATTAGCCTTTTTCGCACCTGCACAATCGGGAAATTAGTGCAAATATTTAAACATCGATTGGTTAATGTCTACAGAGGAAAATAGTGGAATCGTAGTGAATTGAAGAGCTTGCAATTCTCCGAAGAAAAGACTGGAAGAAGTGCTCATTGTGGAGTTCTGGAGTAAAAGACAGTTAGGGTGGTGAGAGGAGGATTGCAGATACCAAGCCTTCCAGCTCGAGGGTTTAGTATGTTAATTAGATGTGCAGAAATTGCTTTAGTATAAATAAAAAGGGTAAAGAAAGGAGACTGTACACAGCGAGCCAGAAGTTGAGGTGTGCTGGGGAGTGAACCACCACCAATTATTTGAAGGGCATTTTTTTTTCTTTTTAATATAGCAGTTTCGAATGTGTCTACTTGTTGCAGCAGCGTCATTCCTTATCAAGTCCGAGATATTTATTGGATTGAAAGATTTATCCTGGTTTTAAGCGCAATATAAGTATGCATACATGTGTGTCTGTGTGTCTGTGTCTGTTTCTGTGTATACATATATATATTTATATATATATAT
>NC_068981.1:107749638-107752138 GCF_001194135.2 Octopus bimaculoides
TATATATATATATATATGTATATATGAACATATATATATATATATGTACGTATATGTAAATATGTATACACATGCATATCTGTGTGTATAGATATGTGTATGTATAGTTCTAGTGTTCATAGAGACCTTGAAGGTTGAAGAGGAAGTACAAGGACGTGTCCTTGGTATGTGTGGTGATTTATTATCTTTGTGCTGTTGAACAAAAGCTAAGTTGCCACGTTACTATTGAATACTATTCTCAGTCTTTATACATATCTTTATTGTGAGGATGGGTTGTATGCGTACGAGGTCCTAGTGTAGAATGTTTAGATGTGAAATGGAAAGACTGTTATTGCCAAAATGAGATTAGATATTTTAAGAAGTGACAAGAAGCCGCTTATTATTGCACATAAGGAAAATCGTAGAAAACAACGGAACTATGGCGTACAGAGTTGATATTGAGAACCATCTTTGTATTAGTTACAGTAATGCAACCTGACAGGTGTCTTCCGATCTATAAAAAAACGTGGGACGGGTGTACAGCATATGTAAGCACTTTGCTAGAAAGCATCAACATTACTTGTGCTAACATTCCCATGAGCCTGAGACATTTAGTGAGTGACATATCATAGAGATGCCGGTAGATCTGGATGCTCTAAGGCTGTCTTACTTGTGGATAACTGAAGAGTGAATGAAACTGAAGGTGATGAATGAAATAACTGTGAACAACTTTGAGGTGCCAGCAGCAAGACTTGCATTTTGGTGACAGGATACCTTGTAACGTACAGATAGACAACAGGGTAACCCTGTTAATAGAAGAGGTTGGGAAGGCGAAAGGGGAGAGTAAAGTGTAGTGCTGGAAAGAAACAGAGGACGAAAGCTAAGAGAAATGAAGAAAAGTTAGTGTTGATACGAGTTAAGGCGCCTGTGAACGTGATAGAAAACGAAGGGAGGAATGACAGGAAGAATGAACAGGTAGAAGAAAGTGACAATTGAGGAATTAGTAATTAGCAATGGAGAAACGAAAAGCTGAAAATGAAAAATGAAAAGATAAAAAATTTTAAAATTAAAAAATGATGAAAGGTTGAAATAATGTGAAAGGGCGAGGTTTTAATAGATTGCATGAGCTGTTAGCAGACCCTTAGAAATCTTCGTTTAAAGTTCCAGAAAGTTTTTCAGAAATTTTAAAAGGTTCAAAAGTTTTAAAAGTTTCTTTAAAAAATTATGTCTTTCAAAACTTCCCCCAAGAGTCTTTCTGGGACAATACGGAATTGTCAATGTCTAACGTTTTTAAGACAGACAGATAGACAGATAGATAGATAGATAGATAGATAGATAGATAGATAGATAGATAGATAGATAGATAGATAGATAGATAGGTAGGTAGATAGATAGATAGATAGATAGATAGATAGATAGATAGATAGATAGATAGATAGATAGATAGATAGATAGATAGATAGACAAACGGATAGATAGATAGATAGATAGATAGATAGATAGATAGATAGATAGATAGATAGATAGATAAACAGACAGAGAGAAAGCAGTCAGACAGGTAGATAAATAGAAAGGCAGCATGTTATCTTTCACACTGTCTCAGCTCTTCATCATTTTTTTCATTTTTTCTTCATTTTTCAATTTTTTATCTTTTCATTTTTCATTTTTAGCTTTTCGTTTCTCCATTGCTAATTACTAATTCCTCAATTGTCACTTTCTTCTACCTGTTTATTCTTCCTGTCATTCCTCCCTTCATTCCTCCTATCACGTTTACAGGTGCCTTAACTCGGATCAACACTAACTTTTCTTCACTTCTGTTAGCTTAGCGTCCCCTGTTTCTTTCCGACACTACACTATACTCTCCCCTTTCACCTTCCCAAACTCTCCTACTAATCGCGTTGCCCTGTTGTCTATCTGTGCGAGACCACAACTATGTTGCCTGAGATACACCAGCACATATGCACTGTAACGTGTTTTCCGATTCCTTTTGAGAGAGAAATTGAATAATCTGATAGAGATAGACTCTAAATCTGGAGCAAATAAGTTCTGTACACATCAGTAATTGTACTATTTGCTATTTTTATATATACGACCGATCGTTTTTGCGGCACTGCGAAAAACTGATTCCGTAATTGCCATTGATGGAGTATAACAACTCAGAAACACATGCATCCTGCAATTCGACGATGCCATTCATAGCCCAATGATGTGTTTTCACGTATATCTATGCGGAGATTTTCTCCTGGGATTATTTTTGCAGTGAATAGTCTTCCTATGTCCGCGAATACACAAGGTTTTAACTATGATTGCTCACACACACACATAGAAAATCAAACTTTTTAAATCTCTAATGCGAGAAAGAGTTGGTTGACATTTAGAAAGTAACTAGAAAAATCGAGAAAATGTAAGTCTTTATTTGGGTAATTGAAAGTTGAAGGTTACTTAAGTATAATTGGTATCCTGACTATTAGGGTTACAAAAGATGTCTGGTTCGAATCTCCCATATAGCTTTCCCCCCCCC
>NC_068981.1:107752551-107760208 GCF_001194135.2 Octopus bimaculoides
TGTGTGTGTGTGTGTGTGTGTGTGTGTGTGTGTGTGTGTGTGTGTGTGTGTGTGTGTGTCTGCAATGGTAACGTGTCTACTTATTGAAAAGAGTACGTTTGAGTGTATGAACTAACGCGCTAAATATGATATTTCGTTCAACGCTGCTTCGTGCATCTCCAGCTATTTCGTCTTTTATATTATGCAAAAATTTATTTCAACGCCATTCTTTTGGCTAATCATTAAAAGTTAGAAATGAATTAAAATGATTAGGCGTGAAGTGACAGATATTTGGCTGCAATTTCTAGCATTCAAAACATTTTCTATGACTTAATACAATCCTTAAGTAGTAGGTTTTGTATAAAGAATCAATCCTAAACGCCTACCGCAATTGTTTATAATCGTTTATTGTAAAATCTCCCAAATCAAGAACTAATTATTACTTATGTAATGACGCATCAATAGTGTTCTACATTTTGTTCAATGGACTTTCCAATCAGCTGCAATTGATGGTGAAGGAATTCCTTTATTAAGAGTTCTAAATGATCGATGCTATGAATACTTGCCTGACAAGCTACAAATGCTTCAAAATGTGGTTCTATTTGATATTTTGAACCTGAAAGTCTGATAGTTTGTTGCGAATGTGTGTTCATTACAACCTTATATTTTATGTTTAGTTGAAGAAGCGAGCTTTGTTAATTCGGTTTTGAGAGCTCGTATTTCGACACGGCACAATTTATATAAATTTTTTTATTTTACTTTTTACTCTTCTCTTGTTCCAATCAGTGGACTGCGGCCATTCTGGGATACTGTCTTAAAGGGTTTTAGTCAAACAACTCGATCCCAATACTATTTTAAAGCCTGGGACTTATTTTGTTAGGCTCTTTTTACCGAACCGTTAGGTTACAGAGATGTAAACACAGATAACAATAGTCACACGATGGTAGGGAAGAAGCACAAAAGCATGCATACACACACACACGTCAACACACACACACACACACACATACGACAGGCTTCTTTCAGTTTCTGTTTCACAAATTTACTTACAAGGCTCTGGTCAGCCCTGGGCCCGCACAGTGGGACTGAACCTGGAAGCGCGTGGTCGGGAAGCAAACTTCTTACAATACAATTTAAAGTTAAAAAACTTTTTGTCGTTAGCCCCTTGCCAATGTACAAATGGAAATAATCGAAATCTAGTAACGAATATCATAGCTTGTTCAGACTTCTTCGATCCTTGTAAGGCGATGAGCTGGCAGAAACGTTAGCACGCAGGGCGAAATGCTTAGCGGTATTTCGTCTGTCTTTACGTTCTGAATTTAAATTCCGCCGAGGTCGACTTTGCTTTTCATCCTTTCGGGGTCGATAAATTAAGTACCAGGCCTTGTTCCTTGAGTAGAAAAGACTTCGATCCTTGTGCATAAAGTGCGTCGTCCACGTCAGAATACGCAGCTACTTTTACTTGCCAAAATGAAAGTGGTTTCCAATACTGAAGGATCAACCCGTACATGACTGCGGACAAGTTGCTGCGGAAAAGTCTATATTTACTTTATTGCATTATGGAAACAGCCACTCGATATGCTAGAAATAACAAGCAAATAGCTATTATTTCATACCTAACTGTCTTAATTTAGCTATAATTTTTTTTAATGATTAGCTAAAAATATCCTTAACATATCTTTTAAATAAAGTAAATAAAAAAAAATTAGCGGATTATAGCTCGCAAAAATTAATAGTGAGTAACCCTGAAATTGGTGTAATACTGTACATGCATCCCAATTTTGTAATTCTGTTGTTACCTTCAGCAGTCAGTTTTTCTATTACCTACTTTCAGTTTCCTTCTTGCTTCAATTTGTACGTTCATTCTCTCTTTTTTACTCATTCCATAAATCATTTTGTTTATTTACCTTTCCAACTGTATATGTTGAACTGTTTGATGCAACACTTCCTATTTACCATCAGTTAAAGATAACACATCTGCTTACATTCATATGTATGTTTTTCATTGACATTTAGCTTCTTCACAGAATTCAAGCCGGTCACTAACAATGTAATGGTTGTACGTGTTTGTGCATGTGAGTAAAGATTCCTATAGTCACAACATATGTTCCTCTGCCACAAAGACCGAAACAAGACTTTCCAAACAGACTGTCATATATCTACTTACTTTCAAATGTAAGGGAGAGAAGAATTTCACAAACATTTTATGGCAGCTGCATATATTCCAGATTCGTACGACATAATCGACATTTTCTAAAACAACATGGAAGTTTCGTGGCACCGTTATTCATTTTATTGATCAAGCGTTTAGAAGCATCTGTTGTTTCTGAATAGCAAGGATTGAGTGTCCTTCTAGATGCGATCTAATATATCTCAGGTCGTGTAGAGGCGATGCTTGTTGGTATCTTCTAGTTTGCGAGATATGTACTCGACCATAACTTGCTGCTAATATGATGGGGGTTTCTACCCCAGGTCTCTTAATAAGCATGTCGGTTCAGCTCTTCTTAGCTGACACAGAACACGTGTGCACTCACATTAGATATTCAGGGGTCTTTCATTTACTCATAATGTTTTTGCCATTTTGTTTTAAAGAACGAGAAGTGCCTATTGACCGTTATTTTTTTTTTCAGAGCCTCTGAGATTGGTTGTAGTGTGAAGTTATCTTCAAACCAGTGGCCTGGCTCAAATGCTTGCAACAGAGTGAACACTGATAAAAATACTCATCGGCCAGATGGTTATACTATACTGAGAGCAGGAAGTATCAGAAGATAAAGAGCTGGTATAAATTACCGCAAGGAATCTTGTCCAATACACTAATAATCTAATCTAACCCCTCATCGTCTTTTCTAGATAGGTGTTTTCCTTATCAACCTTGAAAGTATGAAAGGCAAAGTTCACTTGGGAGGGATTGCATCCCAGAATGCAGTGGGCCTGAACAAATATTCTTTTCTAGGCAATGATTATACATTTGACGTATTCAGTTCTCTCTTTCTACTTAGTAAGTATTATCTGAGTGATACTATGCGGCACTCAAAAATAGTTTAGATTGAAATCGCGGCCTTACCTTCCTCCCACCATTTATCATAGTATCACTGTAGACGTGAAGGCTTACCAGTGGTTATTGATATCTTCCTAGCTTTGATACCCAAATTCCGGATACTTTCAAATGTTCAGTCTCACATGCCAGATGTTAGTACTATGATTGCAAAAGTGTTTAAGAGATGCGGTCTTATTGAATGCTAACAACTCTAACTTCCATCTCTTTCAAAGTCAGCTGAATTAATCCTTCGTTATTCTATCTCTCCTATTCCTATCCGACATCAGTGAACGGATACCGAGAGGTCGACTTTTACATACTAACTTCTTACAGGAATGAAAATGTGAGATGAAAAACAAAATACGTTGGACAGTTCTGTTCTCTAACTTAACACCCAAAGGCTTAGGTCCAAGATGATTCAGCTAATACTTCCTACTAGCTTGCAAACAATACGTTCTATTCCAATTCTATAGTTTTCTGTATTAAGACCCTCTCTGCAGTTCAGGCCGCATGCTTTACTCTTACTTTAAAAAAATAAGTACTGCGATCAATTCATTCTACTAAAAATTCTTCCTCAAGGCGGTGCCCCACCATGGCCGCAGTCTCATGAAACAAGTAAAAGATAAAAGATCCGTCTCAGGTTTTTCTTTTTTTTTTCGATCCGAAGATACCTGTCAGGTTGCACTATTGTAACTAATACCAAAATGGTTTTCTTTATCAACTCTGCACGCTATAGTTCTATTATGTTTTCTTCGCTTTTCCTGATGTGCAATAATGACCTGCCTCTTCTCGTTTACAACATCTCATCTCATTTTGGCAATAACACCCTTCCATTTCACTTCTAAGCTTTATACACACAAATGTCTACCCACAACCCATGCCCATGCTAGACATATATATTATTTTCATGACCTTGAAAATATTTTTAAATGGTAACGTGACTACTCGTTGTTTTTTACAAGAACACAGATATAAATTACCACACATAACCAGGACACGCATTTGTACTTCATTCTCAGCTTTTAAAATGTCTATGAACACTAGAATGACACTACACATACATACATACATACATACATACATACATACATACATACATACATACATACATACATATGTACATACTCTCTCGATGAGATAGTATTCTCTACAAAAGTAAGTAAAAAACGACCAGATACGGTATTAAAAGCTGTTAATGAAATTGGCGATAAGTATTTACAACAGTGTGATGAACCCATATACTGGCAGATTAACGCCTGTCTATATGCGCAGGCTACTACTGTACAGTACATGAATGATATTCAAAAAGAAAACAAAACCGAAATAACAAAGCACCATCATGGGTTTTGAAGAGAGAAAAAGATAACTGGTTTACGGAAGACCATCGGTCATGTAATGATGCTTATTGCATGCAAGCGAGCAAATCACTATACGTCCCACCAACAGAAAGTAAAGATAGAAAGTAGAGATAGAAATGATGTTTGGAGACAACAAAGAGAGGACACTCACTTGCAAACTGATTACCTTCAAACAAGAGCTAAAAGCCGTCAGTGAAAACCTCCGACATGAAAAGAGAATGACCGAGGGAAGAACAATTAGCAAAAATTTTAACCGCAACCAGGAAGCAGTATACAGAGGCATGAGAGGAGGAACAGTAAATGTCACGGAAGCTCCTTCATGAGAAGACATAGACTCCTTCTGGAGGAAAAATCTGGAGTGAAGAGAAGGAATTTAACTAAGGTGCTATGTGGCCGGAAGAAATCCGAAATAGTTATTGCTCCTGCGTTACATCCAAGACATACAGCATTGATGTGAAACTCTTGCAACTGTGATCCAGAAACTCCAGGATGGAAAAGCACCTGGAAGAGACTTGATTGTTGGACTTGGTACAAGAAGCTAACATTCTACCGACCATATCTTATCAATCTGTACCAGCAAGCTTTCATTGGGAACAGTAGCATACCACACTGGTTAGCTTTAGCAGAGTTCAAATTGATTCCCAAATGCAGAACCACCCACATGGCAAAAAACTACCGTCCATGCCAGAACTTAATGTATAACATATATACAGCATCTTTAAACCTTTTCCTCCAGGACCATTGTGAAACCATTAACATTATCACAGCAGAACAAGCAGCTGGGAAGAAGGGAGTCTGGGGATGTGCTGAGCAATTGTTAAGCAACAAAACTATGATGTCAGAGTTGCGAGAACACAAGAGAAACCTAGTTTCAATGTGGCTAGACAACAAGAAAGCCTTTGACTCTGTTCCCCATTCATGGATGCTAGAAGCCCTCCAACTTGCTAAAGTTCCAGTGAGAATAGTCAAAGCCATAGCCGACCTGATTTCATCGTGAGCCACCGTAAAGAGTGACTGTATTATCACTGACAGAATACAATATCGCACAGGCATATTCCAAGGAGACAGCCAAACAAGTAACATCTCCATCAATGATTTGACTGTTTCCCCTGTATCTGACGAAGAATGTTACAGGTATCTAGGAGTAGATGAAAAATATATCTTACAGTGGCACAGGTAACAAAACACGTATCGCTAAAGAATATCACAGCCAAATAAAGAAAATTTGGACCTCAGAACTGTCTACATTCAATAAAACAGTGGCCCACAATGTGTTTGCAGTGCCAGTACTCATACAAACATTTGGGCTGCTTGATTGGACGCTTGATGAGATCCGAGCCATTGATGTGAAAACCCGAAAAATACTAACAAACACATAATTTCCACATAAACAGTGATGTAGACTGCCACTACTTAAAACGAAAACAAAGCGGCAGAAGCTTAACATCGATCCAAAATGCCTTTGAATGTTGCATCATATCCCTTCAGCAACGTCTTTTAACCAAGTGTATAAGTACATCGCATCCCTTGACCAAGTTTGCATGCATGAGGCTGATAATATCATAAGACTTGGAAAGCAGCTCCTTGAGTAACATTCTTTGTCTGATAACCTAAAATACATGCCCAAAGAAGTTGCACGACTCTACCGCAACATATCATCAGATGAAAGGGTGAGCCTATATGAACAGAAGACTATGCATGGATATGTTAGTAGAAACCTCTGTGATGATAGTAACATCTATCATCAAAGCAGTTTATCATGGACGAATAGCCGGATTACTACCTCCCACTTTGAAGGGCATGCGTTTGCAATCCATGTACAGGAAATATCAACCAAGTACCTGATTCACAAAACGGATAGAGATGCTGGAAAAGCCGTAAAATGTGACAACCGATGCAAACTTTGTGGAGTTCACACTGAAGATATCCCCCACATCATAAGCAGCTGTCGAAAATATTATCACCGTTATCTACCGATGAGTCATGACGTTGTAGCTATGACGCTCTATAATGAAATCCGTCGGAAGGATAATCCCGAAGACAAAGAAATAAGAACCCATAATATGGTAGAAGCCATAGCCACTCATAATAAAAATTAATACTGGTGGAATGTACCAGTAAAGACCTCAATAAAATGTAAGCACAGCAGACCTGATGTAATGATTTGAGATATAGAAGAGAAACTGTGCACGGTTGTCGAAATTAACTGCCCAGCGCATGTTAACATAAAGCTGAAGACCAGTGAAAAAGAGAACACCTATGCTGAACTATTGAGAAATCTGCAGTTGTTCAGGTTTATACCGGTTTATACCGGTAATTATTGGGGCCCTTGCGATATGTAACACACTGCCTAAATACCAATTTTGAGAAATTAAGTTTCTCAAAACCAGAAAAGACAAAGCTAATCTAAAGACTACAGATCCAATCCATCAGTAGAAATGTAAAAATCTGTAAAACTTTCCAGAAGTTTATCATTTAAATATGTATGAGCTTGTCAAAATATGCAACTATATGCATGAGAATAAATACATAAAACATACAAATTTGCACATACATACATACATACATACATACATACATAGTAAGAAACAAAAATACCCTGTTGTTGATGTTGAAATTCCAATGAAGGAACCTTGGATCTAGGTTAGAAACCGGTTCTTTCTCTATTGGCAAGAAATCTTGAAATAAACTGAATAATGACATACCTACATGTATATATATGCACACATATATGTGTATAGAGTGCGTGTATATATATATATATATATATATATATATATAGATGTGCGTATACACATATAAATGTGCATATATATAATAGAAAAAATAAGGTACTCAGAGATCTGGATGGTTGTACATTTACAGATTTTTATTAATGTCACATGTTTTTATAGATCATATACTGGTGCTTTCATCTACTCTAATAGATTCTTCAGATTAAAATGTTTTTGAAGGGATTCGTCTTATTTTATAGTATTATTGAGTGTGTAGGGATGGAGAGAGAGAGGGGGAAGACACCCCCCTCCTTAGAGTAGCCACCTGGTTTTGCCATTTTTAAAGACCAAGAATCAACTTGTCATCTTCTATTGAAAAAACTGACCAGCTGTATGGGTGTAAACACATTTTTTCTTCTTTCTCTCTTCCTTCTTTCTTTCCTTCTCTTTTCCATTGACACTTCTTTCAGATACACAGGCGCGCACACACACACACGCATACACACACACGCACACAAAACACACACACTCTCTCTCACTTTCTCCCCATTCCTCACCCTCTTTTACTA
>NC_068981.1:107762759-107771941 GCF_001194135.2 Octopus bimaculoides
ATTGAGAAACCTTTTTAAAGAAGTGAATCTTAAATATAAAGCAATATTATTTATTTTTAATTAGAGATAAAAAAAATCAAATGAAGAGCCTAAGATTTATCCGAGGTCAAATTATTTATGTATCACAAGTATCGAAGTAAATAGTGAAGCCGTTTTCACGTGAAAAGCGATTACACACACACCTCTGTTTTATATATAGTATATATATATATATGATACAAAAATGGGACAATAACGCAAATATTTACACTAATCTCACGAGTGCGCAGGTGCGAAAAAAGCTAATGGGCATTCCCCACTCTCGCTTGATTAATTCATATATAATTATATGGAGCCTTCGTTCTTTGGTAAACAGAAATGAATATCTCCTTTATTGTCTTATTGTCAGTGACAAAGAACAAGATTTGATGTATGAAAACAGTGACGAGATTTCCATTTCCGATTGAAAGCAAATTCATTAAATCTCTTGATGAATTGTCTTAGAAAATCTATGAAGAACTTTCTAATAACACATCTTCTTCAGTCATCTGCTTTGTGCAGGAAACAACTGACAGCGTCTAGATACTTCATTTCAGCGCTTAAGAATGCTACTTCGTAACACAGAGCTATACAAAACTTGAAGGCAATCCTTTCTTCAATAACAAAGTTAACAGATAACCACCGACCCAGATTGCACCATTCACTATAGAAGAATGTCGAAAAGACCTAAAAAGTTGAAAAACGACAAGGCACCATGTTCAAATAACATCCCAGCCATCATCTAGAAATGTTCGCTCTTTCACAATCATTCATAGAGATTTTGTGATGAGAACTATAAAGGAAACAAGCCAACAGTCTTCTGAAAGGTTTCAGTTGTGCAACTTCCAAAGAAAGGATATCTTCTCCTGCATTACAAGTACAAGTGAATTATACTCTCATACACTCCCCTTGCCTCAAAAATCGACAATTCTATGTTCCTTTATTAAATTTTACTTCATATTTATTTCATCCTGAGACAAAATCAGTGTGGGTTCCGCACAAATCTTTGCCCTTAAAAGAATTATAGAAACGCTCAAAATCTCCTACCCAAAATTATCAATCGTATTTTTGGATTTCTCCAAGGTTTGTGACAATGCGAAAAGGAAAGTCACTTAACATATCCTGTTGGACTATGGTACCTCAGAGAAGACATATTTCATAGCGATAGGGATTTCCTCAATGTAACAATGTAGATAACAGTTTACGAATTCTTAATGAAATAGTTCCTGTATATTTCCCAGTGAAAAGGTATTGCTCTCGAGCATATTCTTTTATGTTTTATTAAACTATTGTTACAGATAAAATATTTTATCATAATTCACTCAGTTGGTTTTTATCTTTAGTGTGTATTTTATTATGCGCTAAAGTTTTTTGTTTCAAAGAAGATGTGGTCTCGCAAATTTCACAGAAATATTCAATAATATTTGTGTATTGATCTTTGTTTTAGCAAACGTTACAATACATCAAAGCGTTTTCGCCACCGTATCATCTCCTTATTGATTGATTAAATATCCATAAGTCTATGTTTTAATGTCGGTTAATAAATCCTAAAGTCAAATGTTGAATGTTGCTTAACTGCTTTTCTCGCCCACTGTTACGCTCCTTACAAAATCTAAGAGCGCTTTTTACCATGAAGTCTTTTGTCGAAAATTGTTCTGTTTGATTTGTCAGAGGTAATAGGTTTGTAAAAAGAGGTATTTTGTCACTAAGACTAGAAACGTCGTGTCAAATAACAAATTTGTACAGAATCATCAGGATTAATTTCTTAAGCAATTAAACACCAGTTGAGACTTAATATCTCTCTGGCAACTCCAAATATCTTGCTAGCATTTAATTATTTACGAAAATGATAAATTATAACTGTTATAAGTGTATTCATCAATCCTTAATTTTAGAAAATTATTTCATTTTTATTTCTATTAATTTTTGATATCAAATATTGTGAGCATTGTTTTTTTTAAAGGTATCTTAAACTGGTATCGATAATCTCTAGTATGTCATTGAGTAATAAGACAAACAAGAACAATTTCAGATTGGTGATTCGGAATTGTTCGAAACATAGTTATAAATATAGAAAAGATGTATTGTATGGTTAACACAGAAAGGAAACTTGAGAAGAAAGAAAATATAGAGGTAATAAATATCAATATTTTCTAGCAAGAATCAAGAAGCAAAGATAATGGAAGGATGAGTTGCATATAACAGGTTAGATTGGTAGTTGGCATGGTCTGAATATTTCTGGTGCTTGGAAATGGGATTGGGCACATCATAGCATGTTTCTATAAATTGGGATTTATCTCAGTAGAGTGGTGGCAAGATACAGTCAGAGCTTGTCGCTTTGTTGAATTTGGATGAATAGAAAACATTTCGAGAACGGAAGTTTAGGTGGAACTTTGTTGTGTGTGCGCATGTGCGCGCATAAGAGCGCCTGTGCATATGTGCGTATGTGTGTGCGTGCAAACGTGTCTGTGTGTACAGTGTTAAGTACTATTATTCAAGAATACTGTCTATTATTTGGCTTAAATAGTAGAATGCAACCCGTTACTATGTAATCCAGTTCTTTCAAATCAGACTTGTCTTTCAGTTTCAGAAAGCCATGAAATCAATGCTATCAATATTCTGAGTTGGCAAGGCGGAGTCGTTACTGCACCGTACGAAATGTTTAGCTGCATTTCATGCGTTTTTACGTTCTGCATCCAAATTCCATCAAAGTCAACTTTACCTTTCATCCTTTCAAGATCGATAAAATAAGTACCCGTAGAGCACTGAGGGATCGATGGAATCGAATTACCTCACCCCGAACTTGCTGGCCTTGTGCCAAAATTTGAAACCAGTATTCTAAACTGACTTTAAAGACAATGCCCTTTCCTGAAAAAGAAACAGGCTGAAGTATATCAAATCAAAACAAATGAAACTAATTTTCATGCTTAATATTGTTTAGTAGAAAATATTTCACTGGCAAAAATGTTGACATCTAGAAAGAGTACAGGATATTAATGATACTATTTACCATTTTATTACTGGTGTAATTTTCAAAATCCTTATCAAATCATCTAAAGTATTCAGGGCGAATGATCGGATGGTTCTACGTCCTTGTGTGTCTTCCCTCATGGGTCGGATAATTTATAAGTCACATTATAATTGCTTACATAACATAATTTATAAATGAAGGCATAATATTTTAGTGCTATTTAATACTACAATATACTGAATGATCTACTTTAAAATAAAACACTTCTTCACACGCATATGGATATCTCTGTGTGTATGTGTGTTTATGTATGTTAATAATTGTATGGTCTTTGGAACTAAAACTGAAACTTACATAAAGGACTCAATACCAAATTAGAACAAAGTATAATATAGCATATTTATTATAAATGAAAGTGTTGGTTACTCAAGTTTAATATTGCAGCTGTTTGGGTTGGCAAGAAAGTAATTTTGTTTTTCACAAATAGAGTTACGACTTTTTAAATGACTTTTGTCAAAATTATGATTTTTCTTTTTGACATTTAATAGCTGTTACTTTAGCTTACTTTAGAAGCAAATTGCACCTAATTTTGTTTACAGCAACTAGTTTAGTGTCAATTTTAACATGGAGTGCAAAAACGAACACTTTCGCCATATTTTGCTTTTTTTTATTTTTGTAAAGGCAAGAAAGCTGCTGAGGCTCACAAAGAAATATGGGAAGTTTGTGGTGTTGATTGCTTAAAAGAACGCACCTGTCAGAAATGGTTTTAAAAATTCCGTCCTGGAAATTTTTATTTCAAAGATGACCAACGTTCTGGTCGACCTACTGAAGTTGATGATGACCGAATCAAAGCCATAATTGAATCTGATTGTCAAATAACTGTGCGAGAGATTGCAGAGAGGTTAAATGTATCACACACAGCAATTGAAAATCACTTAAAATGTCTTGGACTAGTTAAGAAGCTCGATATTTTGGTTCCACATAAATTGAAAGAGATTCACTTAACACAGAAATCAATATTTGCGACATGCATCTCAAACGCATGCGCACTGATATACAGCAGCCGGCGGAATTAGCTGCAACGTACCTTCACGTATCTACCCCAACAAATTTCTTACCTCATAACTTTCAGAAAAATAGGTATTTTTAATGAAATTCTCTACAAATACGCTTCCAATGGCGTAGATTCCGACTGTATCGGAATTTGTAATGAAATAAAAAATTTTCCCCCAAAAGAGTGTTATGTGTGCGATTATGTAGGTGTGCTATCTCACCAATTTATTTTCATATTAAGATCCGATATAATCGTAATCTACACACTCAAAAGGACATTTGTCAAAATTTTCATTTAAAAATACCCATTGTTCCAAAAGTTATGAGGAAACAAATCCGACTCATGTGAATTTTCTGAAACTTCTCTCCCCACTTCCCGAAAAAATATTTTTCACAACAATTTCCCGTGTAATTAGAATCTGCTCCATCTGAAGCATATTTGTAGAAAATTTCATTAAAAAATATCTATTTTTCTGGAATTTATGAAGAAACAATCACAGTACAACAGTGAATAAATCACATCAGAGTTATAATTTTGTGAGGAGTGTGATGAGCCATGTCTAGGTGGGTAGCATCAGTTAATCGCTTAGATGCCTGAAATGTCTTGAGGTGAACCCCACTTGCTGTTACTGATAATCGACGTAGAACTAGGATACGTATCACCAGTGAATCGACATGATATCCAAAATTATTAGGATGCCATAGAATATGGTTGTGAGGTTTGTTGCTTTTATTCAGCAGTAATGAGAATTTTTGTTCCTTGGTTGACATTTAACTTATCTCGACTTTTCATGTTGTCTTCCTGCTTCGCAGAGTAATCTGTGCATCTATGGATTCGATAATGAAGAAGACAAACCTGTGATTATTTATATAAGCTCTAATTTTATCAACGTCCTCAAAGATCAACTGAACTGTTGAGTTATGAGACGTAAACACACCAGCACCGGTTGTCAAAAAATGGTGGGGAACAAGCATAGACATAAAGAAACACACACACACACATATATATGTGTGTGTTTCTTTGTGTGTGTATGTGTATGACGGGCTTCTTTCAGTTTCTGTCTGTGAAATCCACTTAAAGCTTTGGTCAGATCCAGACTACAGTAGAAGACACTTACCCGAAGTGCCACGAGGTGGGACAGCCCGCAACAATGTGGTTGAAAATCAAGCTTCTTACCATACTGCCACGCATTACAAAATATGGCTTTTAACAATATGAAAAAAATCAACATTTTTTTTTTTTGCTTCGGCTTTCAGGTTTTTTTTATATATATATTTTAATTGTCAATCCTCTCGTGTCCATTAAATCAATATAAAATGAATTATTTCTTAAACAATAGCAAATAAATATATAACCAGCAAGACGTTGCGTGGCTGGATAAATTACCAAGTAAGTTTCAGACGAGTTGAATACTTCGTGAATACTGTCTTGCATAATTAAACAGAGTTGAAGACCATCGCTACAAAGTTGAAACGTGCTGGTTAATTTAAACAATAGAATTTTAAGCAAATATTTAGGAATGTATTGTTAAATTCAAATTTCATTGTACATGCGTATTGAACATTATAGGGAATTTTTACATTAGTAACTGGCCACACATCTAGTAACATGCATCTAGTTAGAACAGTAAATCGATTGCTGAACGGATTGTATCAACCGTAGAGTGGGGGAGAGAAGTTAAAACCAACATCCTCAGTATTTCAACACTGTATACTGTTAGTAATTTAGCCTGACTTTTTGCGACTTTATCAATTTATCACTGTATTGATTAAGATAAGGCTCATTCTAAGGGAGTTCTTTTTATAACCTCTCTTTAAATACAAAGGTAGCATTCTCTATTCAACGTTCCACTGAGAAATTTCCTAGTGAAAAATACAAAGGTAGGCTGAAAAATAAATGGGATGACTATCAAGGAGTGATGCTAAAGTAAGATCTTGCATGCATTAATTTCACCCTCTCTCATGAATAACTGCAATGTTTCTTTTCAGGGAGACTCACAGCTGACTGTCCAAAGGAAACTTCAAATGTAACTAGTAGCGACTTGAAAATGGACAAAATTTGGCGTTGTGGTGTTACCAAGTACCTACTGAAAAACAGTTTAATCTCCAACGATATTCATGTTGACATGGTTGCTACATTAGGGGATGACACTCCAGTTTTATCAGCAGTGCAAAAGTGGGCAGCTGAATTTAGGAGGGAAAGGGAGAGTCTTGAAGATGACCCAAGGTCTGGTTGTCCTGCAACTGCCACAACCGAGGAAAACATTGATCGTAATCACGTAAAACTTTGATCAAAAACGCGCCAGGTTGACTACATCGCGGGAAAATCATTGTTTGAGGCAGATCCAACTGGTTTCCTTGAACATTTCCTGACCCAGGATGAGCGTTGGCTTCTTCACTTTCAGCTAGAGACAACGGGACAATTCATGCCGTGGAATCACCCCTCTTCACTTGCTCCAAAGAAAGCCAATGTCATTTCATCTGCAGGGAAGATGATAGCTTGTCTTTTTTGATGCAAAAGGCATTTTGTTTATTGGCTACCTTCAAAAGGGCCGCACCATCAATGGAAAGTATTATACCAACTTGTTGAGGCAGTTACGAAAGACGATCAAGACCACACGGCCTGGGAAATTGACTAAAGGAGTCTTGTTTCACCAGGACAATACTTTAGCACACAAGTCCTAGTTTTGTGCATGACTGTGGCTTTTCTTCCTCTTTTCCTTATTTGGACCCATCTGACTATCGTCTGTTCCCCAACATGAAGAAACACTTGGCTGGGAACCAGTATCACAGTGATGATGACGTCATATCTGCTGTTGGTCTCTTTTTTGACGAACAAGATGAAAGCGTCTTCACCAATGGGATCCAAGCACTGCAACACCAATGGAAGAAGTGTGTGGATCGCAAGGGGGACCATATTGAAAAATAAACTTATTTGGTCACATTCCATGAGAGTAACTTGATCAGCCAATGAAATTTTCAACCGACCCTTGTAATCTTTTAACAATATTTTGTCGGTCTTTAGCTCTGACAAAATAAGCAAAATTAGAGTAAATTTTCTGTATAACAACTACTTGGTACAAGCGTAGCTCTGTGGTTAAGCAGTTCGCTTCCAAGATATGTGATCTTGGAGTCAGTCCCACTACGTGGTAACTTAGACAAGTGTCTTCTATCATAGCCCCGGGCCGACCAAGGCCTTATAAATAGATTTGGTAGTCGCAAACGGAAAGAAGCCCATCGCGCGTGTGCGTTTGTCGTCTACCACCGCTTAACAACCAAGTTGGCTTGTTTACGTCCCCATGATTTACCTGGCAAAAGACCCCATCAGAATAAGTGCCAAGCTTCAAAAAATAATAAATATTAGGGTCGATATGTTGGACTAAATCTCCATGGCGGTTCCCCAGTCTTCCGTATTTAGTAATTGCTGGGATGGATCTTCACAACTCGAATGCAACTTTTGTTGCTTGCCATGTCGTTTGTGATATCATCAATAAAGACAGAATCTATTTGAAGTTGCTGAAGATGGATTTCTTGAATATTCTTTAACCACTTGTCGGAGCATCATATTCTTTCAGTAAAGATTTATTAGAGATAAAGTTGAAGGAGAATAGGAACTGGTGCGGAAAGGGGACAGGTGTCAGAATGTCACGATCGCAGATTCAGATGCTTTATCTTGCTGAGTGTAAAGAAATATATACACGAAATATATTGAGTGATAGAGGTTATGCTAGAGGGTCAGAAGAGGACAGGATGGTTTAAAAAGCCAAACTTACTATTTTCATTTCGGTTTCTGTGCTTATCCACACCTACGGTCATAAATGCAGGTACTGGTCGAATAAGTATGATTGCAAAGAATCTCTGGAGTAACGTTATTCGATAGGATGTATGGCTCAGAGATCAGGGCGTCTTTCCAAGTCGAGCCGCTACGTCTCATTGACAGGTCACAGCTTCGATACTACGGACATATAATAAAAATGTCGCAAAGATCGCAAGACGGATTCTTCAAGCTGAGCCAACGGGCAGGAAACTTAGGGGTTGACCAAGAACAAGATGGCTAGATAATATCCATAGACTCATTTCGTCACGCTTGGGAACGCAGCAGGAACATCAAATGACGATTACTTCTGATATGACTCTATGGAGGATGTGTCTGAGGACTCTATCCCCAAGACCCTTCCAGAAATAGTGGGCGGAGAAGATGGAAGGATGGATGGATGGATGGATGGATGGATGGATGGATGGATAGATAGATGGATAGATGTCATAATTTTGTTCGTAGTCAGTTTTCCGAATCTGCTGCTTTTAAACTTTCCTCTATGCTGCTCGCAGCTTCATAATCTAGCTTATTGTTTTAGAATACTACCTTATATTAAACGCGGTGTCCTTTTTTGTTGGTAGTAGGTTTTGGACGTCTTGTATACAAAGACCTTCTCGACAGGTTCTGCTGCAGTCTAAAGGTTATAATTAGTAATGTATATTTTTAATGATCCTTTCTTCACTATGTACATTTAAAAACAACATTGCGTTAATATATCATTAAATTTAAGGTAATCAATCAACACTCATTGAAAATATATTAAATACACATGATAATTAGCTTTCTTCTTTTGTTTTTCATACACGCTATCTTTGAGTATGTGTGTATGCGAGTGTTTATCTATGTTTACGGCCGTACATGTGTCTTTTGTGTATCTGTGTTTCGAGATAGACTCCAGAATGTCCGAAGAAGCTATACATAGTAATATACACTGTCCTAGATAATCTATAATGATAACTTGTTTTTCTACGATCTTTCTTGTTTTCTCCTCTTACATCGCCTCACCGTTCTCTCTCTCTCTCTCCAACTCCCTCCCACTCTCTTACCTTTCTCAGTTTGTCTCTTTTTTTTAATCTCGCTCCCCAACTAGATTGCTACCTATTTAGCTAGCGAGCTATTTATCTATTTATCTACTCACAAATATAAGTGTATGTGCTGGTAGGTGTGTAATTACACACATATACATATACACACACACACGTGTGTGCGTGTGTGAATGTGTGTGAGTAAGAGCATTTATATATGCATACATACATACATACATACATACATACATATATATATATATATATATATATATATATATATATATATATATATATA
>NC_068981.1:107771962-107774621 GCF_001194135.2 Octopus bimaculoides
CTCTTCCGATCTTTTACTTACATACACCCATGCGTTCATTCATACATACATACATACATACATACATACACACATACATACATATAATTTAATTTTCTCTTAGCACACAAGTATGCACACACGTCTCGCATAAATACAGTAAACGATTAAGAACCATATTTCTAGATGACGCAAAACAACCCCTTCGCAGCCACAGCCTTATAGCTCACAATACACGCGTCATACTTATTTAGGCTTCACTTTCTGATCTCGTGTCACTTTCTGTTGTGCTCAATCTTAGTTCTACAGTGAGTTGCAACCCTCTTATAAAATTTGTCATAAAATAGGTTGGTCATGTGGCACGATCTGAATATGACACATACCTATAAAAGCATAATTCGCTGTAAACAAACATGCACAAGTTTTTAAATAATTAACCATTTGAAGGTCCTTTCGGGAAAAAAATTATTCGATTCTCTCTCATGAAATGCGAATACAATTCATTAAACTTCATCTTTCAGTGCTCAGTAAAATTATCTCCAGCTTCTACCAGACAATTATCCGAACGTTGTGTACTTATTCTGCCTTTTCCTAATTACACTACTTTATGGTCCATATTACACTTCTTCCAATTTTTTCTTGAAATCTCTTCCCTTCGATTATGTCCTTGCAGTAGAGCGCAGCGCGGCTAAATGATTTCGCTGTAGCAGTTTAATATTCTATTGACATTGCTCTTTTTTTTTACATGAATTAGAGTAGACTATTAGAGTTATTTGTATATAATATATCTTCATTTGACTTTCTGTAAAGATAATGCCTCCTTGTAGTTGAGTCTAGTGTGTTGCCTAAAATGTTGACGATTCATAAATTAGGACTAAGTTTAAGTTCAATTTTTTCTATATTTCTGTTAACGTTTTTCTAAATGTATTTACACCGTGTCTATTTATGCGGATGACTGCCATCCTGTCATCTCTATACAATTCTACACTGAAAAAGTTAGTTTTTTTTAAAGCATGACTGAAATGTACAAGTAGTTAGAATTTGCAAACTTTGGCCCATCGAAACTACGAATGAAGGTGTTCATCTCTCATTCATTTGCTTTAACCTGAAAGGTGTCATTATTAAATAAGAGCGGCATGATAGTCATTATTAAACTGATATCTGTCACTAATTGTAGAAAATATTTTGCCAAATTATAAAATTTACTGGAGAAAAGATTTTGTGATTGATAATTTGAATTTCACCATACCAGATGGAGGAATCGATAGTGCTTCATTTTCTATACTACTGAACGACTTAATCACAGCACTATTACTATTCCATTGTAGTAATTCAGCGGCACGTATAAGCTTTGAGTTTATGGAACCGAAGATATGTTTGCTAACTACGTCCAGTTGATTTAGACACAAGATTTTCAATGTGAACCATCAAGACTACAGATCTTAACTGAAACAGTTATTTTTAATTGCCTGAACGAACGTGCACCGGTGATATAGTGAATTATATAATACATACACACGCCTGTGCACACACACACACACACACACACACACACATAATAATTAGACCGCTTGCTAGACCCATTTCACACTAACAAACATCACAATTTTGATCTCTCCATTGTTGAAGACGTCTCATATTGCTCCTAAAGTTTGCAAGGGACTTACAAGTCATTCCACACCGACCACAAGTCAACCCCAACAGCAGAGGCCCGACCATCTGAATGTCTAACCAAACCGCACGCTCTGCTATATAAGGTGCACGAGAAATCATGTCGGATATTACATAGGTAGACGGGCACACCCCTGTGACCACGCTTCCGGCTTGCTTTTGAGAAGCAGACACGACCACACTGGTCGCATGAAAGAAACTCTTTCACGCCCATCTCAGGGAGAAGGTTTACATCTTCCATATATTTACCAGCACGATTCAACTCAGTTTATGCAAACCTGTTGTTCTCGAATTTTTTAAGCACAGTAGCAATCAGATTCCTCTTCAGCTCCTTGTCGGATGCAAGATCTTCCCAGATGTTACTATCGATATTAGTCTTTCTAAGCGTGTCTTCAAGATTGTTTTTGAAATGTTTGCATGGCTTGCACCGGGGGATGTTTTCCTTGCTCCAGCTTGCCATATAGTTCTTGTGGCATGTAGTTGTCCTCTAAACGGACATGATGACTAGACCATAGTGTCTCATTATAATGGACTTGATACTCATCATTTTCGCCAGCTGCAGATCTCTCGTAACAGGTACGTGAGATCCCCATAAGATCTTTAGGATATTACATAAGCATCGCAGGCGAAATCCCACAGGACATTAGATATCTCTGCAGTAGGTTGTTCAAGTCTCGCATCCATACACCAGCGCTGATAGACCTCAGCCTCGCAAATGTTTCACAAGCCTTAGAGAGTCTCTCACTGGCCTCCTCGTCAAGTGTTTTAAATCTAGACTGCGCTATCAAGGTAGACAATTACATCCACAACTTTTAACTTTTGACCCTTGACCTACATCTGCATTCTCAAAATTGTATCACATCTCAAGAAATCGTATTCTGAGCATCAACACTAGGATCCATATATTGAACTGTAAATAAAAAAATTATATATATATATATATATATATATATATATTTGCCTTCGAAACGGGGAGTAGATGGAACAGGGACAACTGAAGAAGGGAAAT
>NC_068981.1:107775056-107777556 GCF_001194135.2 Octopus bimaculoides
AGATAGATAGATAGATAGATAGATAGATAGATAGATAGATAGATAGATAGATAGATAGATAGATAGATAGATAGATAGATAGATACATAGATAGATGGAGTTAAACGCAAGTGTTATTCAAATCTTTTTGCTTCCGATATATGTTTCGAAGAAAACATTGGTATTATTCCAGAAGGAATAAAATGATGTAAAACAATGTGATCTCATCAGGGAAAGAAAGAAACCAAACGCCAATAAGACATTTTAACACAATGTGATGACTGCGTATATGACGAAGGAGACGCTAGCAAATTCACGCACCAGACGTACACCAAATGTATCCTACATAGCACATATATTCAGTGTTGAATTATTCCGAATATGCACGTACACCCAGAAGTAATTTGAAAACCCCGCCTTTTACATGGATATATAAGTGTGAACATTTTTATGTGCTATGTTGGATAGATTTGGTGTTCATCTGGTATGTGAATTTTGTTCAATTTTTTTTTTTGTGTGTTCTGATTATGCCTGCACTGACGATTAGAAAGTGGATTATGTACATTAACTATGAAATCATATGATTTGCGGCTGAATATCTTTTTAAGAGACGACTTCCTAGTTGCATTCCCTCGCTGTCGGTACACTGAATATTTATTAAGGTAGTTTTGATTTTAAGAGTACCTTATAGCGTGAGGCATTTACGTGTAGTGATGCTTTTAATATAATAAATGTATTTAAAAGGGAATATATTAATTATATATTTTGTATAAATTTTTCCCTTAACTCATTTTTCACGCTGACAACTTGATAAATTCTTATATAGATCTTATCCTTATATTTGATATATATATATATATATATATATATTGGCTAAACTGGCAATATGACCATCCCCAAGTACAACAACATCTGTTTTAACACACGATTTCACATTAAAAATCTTGCAAAACAAATATATATATATATATATTACTTATTATTTATTATTTAATCGAAATCGATGCATCCATTTCCAAATAAGTTTATCTTCACCTTTTTTATGCCACTCTCTACTCTATACTGTTTTATTCCTCCATACTCCTCTAATTTCCTTTTTCTCCCTCTTTCTCCTTCACCGTTTTCCCTATCTCTCACCCTCTTTCTCTTTACTCTCTCTCTCTCTCTCTCTCTCTCACTCTCTCTTTCTCTCTCTCTCTCACTCTCTCTTTCTCTCTCATTGCTCAAACGTGACCATCGTCCATCCTTCTTTTCCTCACGTGACCATCTTTCTTTTCCTGCACAGATGTTTTAACGAACGGATGTGTTTTTCTCTCCCTCTCTTCTATCTTTTTTCTTTTTAAAAGAAAAAAGTTTCTTCCAGCGTTCACTATTTCCCTCTCGTTCTAGTCTAACGACCCTCCTTGCTTGTTTTCGTTTGGTTTCCTTGTATGTCTCTGTGTTTCCTTGTAGTTTTCTGTGTTGACTTGTCCTGTTTCCCATTTCTTTCTCGTTGTTTACGATAAATCGATAGATTACTGAGGTGACTTTGTGAAGTAACATATATCCCAACTACCCCAATCTCTCCGTTCATTATGTTCAGGTCAGATCTCCTAATGTATTGGACAGACCACAGAGCCATGAAGTCGACATACATGCGGCTTTTCCGGGGTGACATATATTATCATTAAATAGCTCAAGTCCCTTTATTCTTTTGTCAACCCCTTCCATCCGCGTTTGTATTTACTTCTTCCATTTCCAGCACTTCTGTCAACTTCCTTGTCACCTTGTTACCGATCGCTCCGTTTCTAATCGCTTTTTCAAATATACACACTTCACACTTAAGAAAACGCAATTTGCCATGCTAACCTACCACAATTCAAAAACCTATTTCTCCCTCTTTTTCTCTACCCCATCTCTCTCTCTCTCTCTCTCTCTCTCTCTCACACACACACACACACAGATACATTTACAACTGGCATATAAACAATTATAAATTAACACACATCTATCTTTGTCATACATTATACATTATTGCTGGCACTCCATCGGTTACTACGACGAGGGTTCCAGTTGATCCGATCAACGGAACAGCCTACTCGTGAAATTAACGTGCAAGTGGCTGAGCACTCCACAGACACGTGTACCCTTAACGTAGTTCTCGGAGATATTCAGCGTGACACAGAGTGTGACAAGGCTGGCCCTTTGAAATACAGGTACAACAGAAATAGGAAGAAAGAATGAGAGGAAGTTGTGGTGAAAGAGTACAGTAGGGTTCGCCACCATCCCCTGCCGGAGCCTCGTGGAGCTTTAGGTGTTTTCGCTCAATAAACACTCACAACGCCCGGTCTGGGAATCGAAACCGCGATCCTACGACCACGAGTCCGCTGCCTTAACCACTGGGCCATTGCGCCTCCACATTGTACATTAACACCATCACCATTCAACAAACATAACACGTTCTTGTATATCTACTGTTGATACATGTACACATACACACGCGCTAAATACACATCAAACACATTCACGTATACATCAACCT
>NC_068981.1:107779497-107782040 GCF_001194135.2 Octopus bimaculoides
ATACGGTATAAAAGATACGTATTTTATTAAGGACTAGTGTGATTTTATTAAGCTCGTGCCTTTTCCCATGGATGTTATGACAACTAATAATAATCCTTTCTACTATAGGCATAAGGCCTGAAATTTGGGAAATCGATCCCAGTGTTCCACAAGTACTTATTTCATCGATCCCGAAAGAATTAAAGACAAAGTCGACCTCACTGAAAATTGAACTCAGAATGCCGCTAAAGATTTTGCCCAGCGTCCTAACGATTCTACCATCTCGCCACCTTTATGACGAATTAAATAATTCCTTTGACTTAACTCAAGTAAGAGATGCTAAATTAAATGGGAAGTTAAACTTTCCCAGTGATATTAATGATAAAGTAAATTATTTTTGAACTAGATAGACAAGAAATATGAAATGCTACCAAAGCAACAAACACCATAGCAACTTGACGAACTGAAACTCGAGATAAACAATTGGATGTTACCTGATTTAGACACTTCTGAATTAATAAGGGAGCCTCTAAATGGTTGCCATGCCTGCTCTTGGCTGAAGCCAAATCTCATTCAAGTTACACCCAACTGTCTTTAGTAAGCATTAAAAACGTAGTCCTCGTTACTCGCAAACAGACTTAATCGTTACAGCTGGAAATTGTTTGATCAACGTTCCTTTCAATTAGGCCTGAACAGAGGGTCAGCAGCATTTTTATTTTCTTTTGCAAGATAGGAGATATATTATCAACCCCAGTATGCAACCATTTATTATTGTATCGACAACTGCGATATCTGTACATCGAGCACCAATGCTTTAACCTACTCACAACATGTAGATATATACTACCAATTTTTTACTTGGCAAAAGACAGTCTATTTCGAGAAAGAGTATATATAATTGTAATTTTCATACCTTTCCCATTAGAATTGTCGACAAAGCATAAAGGGAAAAGACTGATGGCAATCTCATAAAACATGGAAAATATCTTTTGCTCTTAAGCACTCACTTGCTTCCAAAAGGAACACCATTGAGATCGATATCAATATTCAAAATAACAAAATAAAAAAGACAAAATTCAGACTGTAAAAAAATCACTCAAAGCGTATATAGAAAAATATTGATTTTATTTGAAAATAAATTATTTACAAGGTTTAACGTGATTTAATTTATATTTACATTTTTCAAATAAATACCCATTTACTCCTCAATCATTAAATAGCGCACAACTGAGATAGATATGAGAGTGAAGAACTGAGATATGAGAATACAATGCGAATAAATACTAAATGTAATACAGTTTATATTTATTCGAACTGCGCGCTGAAATGTTTTTACATAACTATCATTTACTTATAAATATTGACTAGAAAATAAAACTTAAAAATTTTTTTTACATACAAATTTCGAATGTGCTTGTTTGGTTTGAACTTTTAAATTAATATAAATATTTGTGCATATCTGTGTGTTCGTTCGTTTGTTTGAGCATGTGTGTGAGAGGATATGTACGTTAAGAATGAATGTGAAATGAAAATAGTAAAAAAATGCTAGTTAAAAAAAAAGTGAAAAATAATTTAGGGTAATTTTCTCAAAAGCTCGTTGACAAATGAATAATAATGCATAGAAGTTCTTTGATTCAAATCGGATGTGAACAAGTCAATAATGAGCATAAGCTTAGGATAAACATTATAACTGACAAGACACATTCACCGATGATAGCGAAAGGAGGGTAATATACATACATACATACATACATACATACATACATACATACATACATACATACATTACATACACACACACACACACACACACACACACACACACACACACATATATATATATATATATATATATATATATATATATATACATACATATACATATATATACACACACACATATATTAATATAAACTTCTATGTGCAATGTAATACCATAAAGGAAAAATATGATTGTCACTGAAGGCGACTAATGGTGTCAAGACACCTACATTGCTAGAAATAAGAGAATTCCTTAAACGAAAAATCCAGTTTCGGCTATTTCTGTAGCCTTCATGAGTAAGGACCACTCGCTCAGCAGATTGTGGGCCAATCCTCCTGTCAGCATATATGTATTTACCTTAAAAATTTATGGGTGATTTAGAGGATCGCTAATGTGTATAAAAAAATTATTCTAAAAAGCTATGTGCAATGTAATATCACAAAGGAAAAATATAATCGTCACTGAAAGCGACTAAGGGTGTCAAGACATCTACATTGCTAGAAATGTGAGCTAAACTGCTCTAATGCTGTAGAAAAAGCACATAAACGAATACTTATACGCTCACTGGAGCTACAATCTCCCAAAACACCGACTCGAGAATCCCTTAGACTGAACGTCCAGTTTCGGCTATTTCCATAGCCTTCATCAGTAAGGACCGCTCGTTCGGCAGATTCTGAGTCAATTCTCCTGTCACCATATATACATTTACCTTTAAAATGTATGTATATAAATATATGTATATTGATGTAATTTCTTCTGAAGTGTTCTGTGTGTGTGTGTGTGTGTGTGTGTGTGTGTGTGT
>NC_068981.1:107782244-107785381 GCF_001194135.2 Octopus bimaculoides
ATATATATATATATATATAAGAAATAAGAAAGGAGAATGCCACAATAAATATGATATATAATAAATACTCATGCAGTGTTAGCACAATAAATGCCTCTTTTTACAAAATAATGCTCACAAAATCTACCGAACAACAATACTAGTACGAACGTAAATATTAATGGCGGAAACAACGACTTTACTTATGAGGTTACCGAACTAAAGGAAAATCAAATTAATACCGCAAGATAATTTGTTTGTTAATTTGAATATAAACTAATTCTAAAAGAAAGTACACTCAACTTTGAAAGTCTTTATGACGATATTATAAATGCGGTTTAAATATTGGCGTATTTAAAAGGGTTAAGTTGAAGGTTGTCATATCGACCCAAGAGCTCAACTGATAGTTTATTTTATTGATCCTGAAAGGTAAAGTTGATCTTGGAGGAATTCGAACTCAGAAAGTAAAGATTCGGAAGAGATGTTACTAAGCATTTAGCCCGACGCTCTGTCGATTCTCCAAATTTACCGACTTGGACAAAATTATAAATATGGAACGTATTGATTTCAATCAGTGCACCAAAGACTGTGGTGCGCCATGGAATGTATATTTCCAGTTGTGTAATGCAGATATACGCTTATACCAACTACTTTCTGATTTTGATCTTTATAGGTGAAACATATTTAAATCAGATTTCATATATGTGAATTCTTCGCAAAATAAAATACCAATAGCTGCACGAAATGTACATGATGAAATTAAAATTGTTCATGCGTAGACTCAGCAGTCTGAGTTTTCGTTTCAAATCTGAATAATAGAAAGAAAGTGTAAACTTTAGTATAATTATTATATAATTATTTAACTTCGATGAAAAGAATAAAGAAATTAAACATTACAGTCACAGAAAAGGATTAAACTATCAAGTGATAAGCGGATACTTAACTGTTTGTACATTAAATTTAGCATAAAATTATACCAAAATATAAAGCTTTAAACCCATATAGAGGAAAATTAATAAATTGTATTTTTTATGACTTGGTCAGAGTTATTAATGATGAATATGAAACGGTTTCAGTTGGAAATTGTAGTTGAATAACGAACAGCATTCATTGAGAACCTCCTCCTATTTCACAAAACAACACAGGCTTTAGTTCATATAATTATATTCATGTGGAATTTAGATTTTGTGGTAGGTCATGTCTTATCCAAAGGTTACAACAACTACGTTGAAAGAAAAATGTTTCCAAAATGGAATCGGAACCGAATGGCAGCTGAACTGGCTCACCGATATCTTGACTGTCAAGAAGGTACTAGTTTTTTTTTTGTTTTTCATTTTTTGAATAATGTTCCGCTTTCTTCACATGTCTCTCCTCCTCCTATCATCCTTTTTATATTAAAACCCACAAGCTCTGCAAAAAAAAAAAAAAATTCCCAGACCTTGTCATTCTTTCACAGAATGTCGGCCCTCTGGAATGCCTTCCCTGTTCATATCTTTCCTCTAAGTATTGATTTGCAATGTTTCAAGAGGAACAGTAATAGTATTGGTTTCCCCGATACAAGCGGGCATGCAAGAACCATGGTCACAATCCTGTCCCTCATACATAACAAGTAAAGTATAAAGTGCTGAGCACTGCCTTCCAGGATTTAGTTGATAATATTCATCCCAATACTTGTTTCAGTGTTTCAGTGTGGTACTAAATTTATCAATCTCTAATTATCAAACCGCTATGTTATTGGCAATAACAAATACAGCACCAACAGTGGTACAAACACTGACAAATGCATAGGCATATTATATTATATTATATTATAATTATATTATATTATATTATACTCTATGGAGCATAACCAGAACATGTTCCCTTCTGGATGATATTACTTAAACAATGTATTATCTGAAGTACATTAAAAAGCGTAATTCAAGATAGTGGTGCTGCAAATAATATTTCACTAATACTTAAAAACTCTGTGATCGATATTGATTGTATCAGCTGTCGTCTGGGTAACTAAACCTTCGTCCTTCACTATTTAGCTATCTCCCTCATTTTGACCGATTACAGGATTTAGTTTTGTACAGACGTTGGTAGGTGAGTCTACATATTCTACAAGAGTATTTTATACTGATTCTATAAGTCTGCAATATATCTCTTGCGGGATTCAAGATAGGTAACAAATTAAAACTTCCAATCACAACTATGTCTAGGTTATCTTATGTGACACGGCATTCATTCATAGTTAGGCTTATCATAATTTCTTAGGCTCATACCGAGACAACATTTAAATTATAGGCATGGCCTGTTTTAAGCCAATTAGATTTGTTCAAATTAAGCCCTGCGCCAAGAGAAAGCCCCGCGCACTTTCTCGAGCGGAGGACGCTACGAATATTTAGTATATCATTGTGGCTAATGGTGGAGCTTGAAGCCCTCATCGCTTTTTGGTTAAGATTCGCGTACTATACGAAGCATAAAACATCAATCTTCAGCTTTTGTAGAATAGAAGGTTCTCCTAACAATTCTCTAATTGGGCTCCGCACTTCCTAGCACCGGACCTGGTTATAGGTACCAAGCACGAATACCCTTAAAACTATAAATATCATAAGTATAGGTATATGAATAACTGTTATAGTCTAATTTCCCTTGTGTGCACCATTTTCTATCCTATGATAAGTTTCTAATCTTCGAGCGGTTACAGCGTTAGAGCACGTTAAGATACCAATTCATTGTTTATAAGAAATAAAGTAGAAAAACCATTAAATTTTATTAATTATATAACATACTCTTAATCCTTGGAATAACTCATTTTTAATCTCGCAACCCATGGATGAGCAAAATGTCTTTAAACTACAATACCTATCTACTTGAGACTTGAGAGTGCTATTATGATGTGACTACAACAAACACTCGCTAGAGCTATGGGAAATATACGCAGCACTAGTTTTTCGTTCTTTGTTAGTTCATATCTGAATAGTGCACAATAAGGTTAGGAACCTTTGTGGGTGTTAATATTTTTCGTTTTTCCGTCTTAGAATTTAATCGCTTGATATAATAACTGAGACCGAAGACTCTTCAAAGCGGGACATATGCTAAGTCGAATGCGCGCGCGTGCATGTATGTGTGTGTGTGTGTGTGTGTGTGTGTGTGTGTGTGTGTGTGTGTGT
>NC_068981.1:107785979-107787088 GCF_001194135.2 Octopus bimaculoides
AGAAGAAGAAGAAGAAGAAGAAGAAGAAGAAGAAGAAGAAGAAGAAGAAGAAGAAGAAGAAGAAGAAGAAGAAGAAGAAGAAGAAGAAGAAGAAGAAGAAGAAGAAGAAGAAAGGAAACGAACAAAAACGTCCACTTGGTATACATCATGTAGGTCATTAGTAATACCTGTTGTAAAGTAAAATAACTCATACATCTTTAAAAGAGACCCACTTCTATTTATTTTATATCTATTCTCTTCCACCAACGCTTTGCTATTATTATCTTTTGTTCCGAGTTGTTAAGAGCGATGTCGCTCGTCCTCTGTTCTCACAACAGTTGCTTATTGCATCATTTACTGCTTGCCAGGGAGGTGAGTTAAGTAAAAAGAAAAAAAAAACAAAAGAAAAAAAGCGGGGCATTGGTAAAGACGATGTCACAGGCGGTGCGTGTGGGGATGGGGGGGAAGTGTCGTAGGGAGGGGGCTCGAGAGCAGCAGTTGCGAGCTTTGGTACAGACAGAAAAAAAAGTGATTCACATACAACACACAACACACATAATCTAAAAAAAATATACACACGCACGCACACAATACTTATGTATCTATAATACATATACATATGTATGTATATATATATATTTGTATACATGTGGTGTGCATGTATATATTTGTATATATGTAGTATGTATGTATATGTATAAATATATGTGTATGTATGCATGTCTATCTATCTATCTATCTATCTATCTATCTATCTATCTATCTATCTATCTATATATATCTATCTATCTATCTATATATATATATATATATATATATATATATATATATATATATATATATATATGTACATAGACACACACATATATGTATATATGCATGCATATACTATATATGGATTTCTATGTAATACATGTACATGCATACGTATACATATATACATGCAAATATTGACACACGCACGCACGTATATATGTATATGTGAATATATATATACATACATATATACACATACATACGTATATATATATATATATATATATACATATACACACACACACACATATATATAAATATACACACACACACATATATATATATGTATATATATATATTTATATATATATATA
>NC_068981.1:107787983-107788847 GCF_001194135.2 Octopus bimaculoides
ATATATATATATATATATATATATATATATATACAAACACACACACACACATACATTTGCATACACTTAACTGTGAATGAGGCGCGGATTGGAAACTCGTGGTGTCAGGTTCAGTCTTACTGCGTGGCACCTTAGGGAAGTGTCTTGTACTATGGAATCGGAACGCCCAGTATATTGTGAATGGATTCAGACAGTGGATATCTGTGTGCAAACCCGTGGTGTATGTATATATATAAATATATATATATATATATAACACAGCGTGTGTGTGCGCGTGTATCAGTAGTTTCTGCTAGTGTTTATTTGGACCTACAGTTTGATTGCTGGTGTTGGTTTCTTTACGTTGGTGTAACTTAGCCGTTCGACAAAAGGGACGATAGAAAAAGTGCTAGACTTTCAAAAATAAGTACTTGGGTCGATTTGTTCAACTAAACTCATCAAGGCAGTACCCCACAATGGACGCAGTCCAATGACAGAAGCGAGTAAAAGATGCTTATATACACACTATATAAACATACTCATATATATCTGTGTGTGTGTGTGTGTTTGTGTGTGTGTGTGTGTGCGTGTGTGTGCGTATGCATTGTGTGTGTGTGTATACATATACACACACACATCCTTATATGTTTATATTTATATATATATGTAAATAAATATGTACGGACTATATATATATATATATATATATATATATACATTCACATATGCCCACATACATACATAAAGACACACCTACATACGCACGTGTATACAAACGGTTGCACACACACACACAACACACACACATACACAAACACACACATATTTAGTAGACCGCAAACTCGACACGTTATATTCTCTGTAACCTACAACTTTCAACTTACC
>NC_068981.1:107788936-107791508 GCF_001194135.2 Octopus bimaculoides
GCTAAGAAAGAAAGAAAGAAAGAAAGAAAGACAATATAGTATAGGTAGAATGGAAAGGAAAAGAACAGTAATCAGAAAGGTATCGAAATTAAGGGAGAGAAGAGAAAAAAAAGAAAAGCAAAAGAAAAGAACAAAAAGAAAAGTAAAGAAAAAGTTTTCTACTTACTTAATGAAAGATCTATTTCATTAAGACGTTTATCAATAGAGATCTTCGACCTCGTCTCACTAAATCTCTCCTTCTCTTAGACCGTAGTTTTCGAGGATTTATCCTAGTATTTTGGCAGAGGGCTCCAACATATGGATACGGGCAGATGCACTTGCACATCCCCAAGAAAGTGTCCGGCCAATACATTGTACCACCGTTCTTACATTCACCCACTTCGCAGATCTCGTAAAAACGTATAGAAATTGCCAATTCCACAAATGTTAAGAAAAGAAAACATTTAACCAGCGAGTTAAATAAATTTGCTTTGCGTTTACTACAACCACTTACTGCTACCACCATGCTGCTTGTGTTATTGAATTCAAGTTGTGCTTCTCGAGATACGTTACAGGCAGATTCTGCGACTGACTGCGTTTATGCTGGCTAAGAAACTACTCGCTTTTATAATACAGTTGCATGAGCCAATCGTGTATAAGATATCAAAATTTGCATACCAGTAAACTGGAAGTGGGGGTTTCCCGGTCGGAGGTTTCCCGGTCGGAAGTTTCCTTAGCGGAATATTAACTAGGACAAGAGGAAGTATAAAAATAAAAACAAGGAAAGTAACGACATTCACATTCGCACGTCTTAATTTATTCTACATTTTTATTACACTCACGGCGATTTCACTTTAGGGGCACTAATTAATATCTTAATGCTTTCCACGTCGCTACTGCATTGTTTGGAATTCAAAACAAACCAATATAGAGAACTTCAATAATTCTTATATATATATATATGTGTGTGTGTGTATGTGTGTGTGTGTGTGTGTGTGTGTGTGTATACACACACACACATACATATATGTGTGTGTGTTTGTATGCGTGTCTATGTGTATACACACACACACACACACACATATATATATAGTAACGTGAAGGCGCGTGGCTCAGTGGCTAGAGCGTCGATCGTGAGATTGTGAGTTTAATGAGTTCAATTCCCGGACCAGGCTGCGCGTTGCGTTCTTGAGCAAGACACTTTATTTCACGTGGCTCCAGTTCACTCAGCTACAGAAATGAGTTGCGACGTCATTGGTGCCAAGCTGCCTTTCCCTTGGATAACGTCGGTGGCGTGGAGAGGGGAGACTGGTATACATGGGCGACTGCTGGTCTTCCATAAAAACAACCCTAGGTTGTGCGTTCGCCGGTGAGGTGACTTTCCGCCCAGACTTGTACCCCGTAACCGACGGAGTGAATCATATATATACATATATATATTCTCGATCAGTGTTTTTCGAATGATACAAGTCCGCTAGTGTATGTCTACATTTATGTGCGTTAACTACAGCATTAGAGCATTTTAGCTTTTATTTCTAGCAATATAGGTGTTTCTTAATATTTAGTGACAATCATTACTCTCCTTTTTCATGAAACATTGCAACCTGCTCTTTATATTAATTATATATATATATATGATCGATAGACGAGGTACAAGGCTTCAAAAAAAAAAAGACAAAAACGGGAAAGATAAAAAGAAGAAATAAGTACTGGGGTCGATTAATTCAACTAAGAGTTCTTCATGACGGTGCCACAGCATGGTTACTGTGTAATGACTGAAACAAGTAAAAGATAAAAGATAAATGTACACTTAAGACTTTGGTCGGCCTGGGACTTTAGTGGGAAACGCTTGCTTCGTGAGCCGTACAATAGGGATAAACCCATTACCACATGGTTGGGGAGTAACATTCTTCCTATACAGACATGCATGCACCACTGCATCCCTTCAATTTTCACTGTCGTTTGTAAGTTGGGCCTATTAATATAAATATCTATATATTAATACTTAAAAGTTCATCATCTGAAAGATTCCACCTTTTGCTTTTTCTCGTTTTGCATGTATACATATTTTGTATTTCATACCCAAACTATTAATGTGTTTAATTTGTTTATCCGCATAAATGCCTCTACATACATACATACATACATACATACATACATACATACGCATATCGGCACGTTATATATATATATAAAATTACATCGACCCTAATGCTCAACTGGTACTTATATTATCGATCCCGAAAGATGAAAGACAAAGTCGATCTCGGCGGAATTTGAAGAAAGGAAGATATACATATGTGTGTGTGTGTGTGTGTGTGTCTGTGTGACAGTGGATTTTATCGATGAGTTCATGAATCTTGGTTCCCTAAAACTATATATTTATATTTAATACTGTGAAACTTAATTTAATTTTAATTTTTAATAAATTGATTTTAATTGAGTTTTTACCTGTAATTTTGGATTTTTATCCCTAATATTATTATTATTTATATATATATATATGTATATATATATATATGTATATATATATATATATATACGTAAGCGAGCAAGACAAATAAAAAGATACAAAATATAAAGAATTCTTTAT
>NC_068981.1:107792696-107793061 GCF_001194135.2 Octopus bimaculoides
CACTACCTCCGCCTTCTTCAAACCCACTGACTCCCACCTCTACCTCAACTTCTCCTCCTCCCATCCATTCCACACCAAACGAGCCATCCCCTACTCCCAGTTCCTCCGCCTCCGACGTTTGTGCAGCCTGGACCAGGATTTCGAGACCCAGTCCCAGTATCTTGCTCGTCTGTTCATGCATCGAGGATACCCCTTCCACCTTGTCCAATCCGCCCTCGCCCGCGCTCGTCGAATCATACACACATGGGCATAAACAACACACGCATATACAATAGCAAACGCACGCACACACACGTACACAGCAACGCACATACACACAACATACACATACACACAAACACACACGCACGCACAGAAAACATACA
>NC_068981.1:107793250-107793728 GCF_001194135.2 Octopus bimaculoides
GTCCTCACTTTATTGTGTTTTTGTGTTTTTTTGTTATTGTTTTTTTTAACTATATGTATATATGCATACAAATAAATTTGACGTGGGCAATTCTTTCTTGTCTTGGGATTCACGGTCAAACGGTTGGGTGGAATTGCGCGAAAAATTACACAGATGTGTAGAATGATCCGGTGGTGATGCTGGGCTTTGTATTTTGTCATAGCTCCCATGGTTACCAAGATAATCTGCTATAATAGTACTCTAGTGTTTATGAATGAGAAAGGAAGGGGTGATAGATGAATAAGGAAGGAAGGGGTGATGTCATACTTGATAGTGTACGCTGAAAAAATAAATCAAACAGCGTTTCAACTTTATGTAACTATATGTGTGTATGTAAAAGGGGTTATGTGAATGTGTGGTAGAGTGCAGGTGCGCGCGTGCGCGTGCCTGTGTGTGTGTGTGTGTGTGTGTGTGTGTGTGTGTGTGTGTGTGTGTGTGT